>NW_027103737.1:101495-385483 GCF_902728285.1 Clytia hemisphaerica | reverse complement strand
AATATATTTTTTTTCGAAAATCGGGCTCCGACACATTTTAGGCATTGCATTTTGCATCATTGTGCAAAAAATCAGAAAAAAATAACGAGTCAACATTGAGTAAAGCTAATATTTTCTTATTTGGTTTAAGGGAATCCCCCAAATACGAAAAATCGTTTTTAAGGCGAATTAAATTTTCCGGGAAAAACCACTTCAGCCATTCTTAGAGAATCTTGCCCTCATCTTGTACATAAAATCAGTCCAAGTCCAAAACCCTATTTTTAGGTCTTTTGGCCCAAATTTCCCAAATAAATTTTAAAAAATCGGGGCGTCACGTTTGGGGCCATTGCATTTCAAAATGCGACAAAAAAAACAAGCCAAAGAAAGCTGGTAACAGACGGACGGACGGACGAACGGACATGGGTTAATTTATAGAACCTCCACCGGGGTACCCGGAGGTAGGTCCAAAAATTCACTCGGAATAAAAATGCTTCATTTTTATTTCGAGTTACGGGCCTTAACTCGAAGATTTCATAAGTCGAAGCCATATAACTCGATCATATAACTCGAAGATTATGTGCCTCATTTCTTTCGAGAAGAATCAATAGATATGAGCCAATCCTGAGAAAAGCTGGTAACAGACGACGACGGACGGGTAATTTATAGAACTCCACCGGGGCACCCGGAGGTAGGTCCCAAAAATACTCGGAATAAAAGTCATTTTATTTCGAGTACGGCCTTACTCAAAGATTTCATAACTCGAATCTTAACTCGATCAAACTCGAAGACTAATGCCCCTCATTTCTTCGAGAAGAATCAATAGATCCGATTAGAATAGAAACTTATTTTAAAGCGGAAATGATAGAAACAGCGTCAAAAGATCTAATTTATAAAACAATAATTATAATAAAATAAAAGAACAGACGTCATAAACATGATTTTGAACAATCAGAAAAATATTTTCAGCATTAAGCAATTATGTTAACAATTATCAGCATTAAGCAATATTATGTTAATGTTTACGTTAAATTATATTATTTTATATATTGTGCAATCGAGAATCTTTTCAACGAAATATGCGTTGCGTTTTTTTATAAGAACATCTAAAAATTCGAAACCTTGGGGTCTTGAGCTTTTTTAGTTGAGCCTTAAAATTTTCTTAAAATGCTCATATTTTACTATTAGCATAGCAGGGGGGGGGGGTCGGTAGTAAAATCTCAGAGATATATGAGTAGTAAAATGATTTTTATGAATTTTTACATACCACCACCCAGACTCTTGGAAGAGGTATTTTACTACCCTGGTAGTAAAAGTTTTTGTGACAATTTGTCATAGAGACTACCTATTTTTTGGTTGCTTTTCGGAATAATTTTACAAAAAGCTAAAAAATGATTATTTCTGTGACACATTTTTCACTTAGTACAAAAATTCATGTTTTGCCCTTAGAATTAAAGTCTTTTTTATACTGACAAAAAATCTTGAGAATTTTTTGTTTGCAGCAAACAACTTTCTAACAGAAATTTTTTTTTTAATTATAAAAATTTTCAGATTTTTTCAGAAAAGTCATCCAAAAAATTAAAAGAATTACAAAAATAGCCAAAATTTGCTAATTTTACCAGTTTTAACTACCCAGGTAGTAAATTTTTTTTTCGATTTTTCGTCACACCACCACCGTAGTAAACGTCATTATGTCTGAGATTTTACTATCGACCCCCCCCTGGCATTAGGTGTGTATTTTCTACAATTTTCTAAGAAAGTTAGGTGTTTTTTAGTCGAAACCTTCTGTTTTCGCGATTAGTGTAAAACGCAGGTCACAGGTCACGGGTCACAGGTCATACAAATTACAGACCGGAAAACTGTAACGCACTCGTAACATACAACCCATAACATAAGCTCCTGAAAATATTATATGTAATGTAAATGTAATATCAAAATATGTTATTTAGAAGACTTAAATGACAAATCATCAACCCCAAATATTGACAACAAATGACACTTAAATTATGTAAATAATGATGTTATCTCAAAGTATGAGGTTTTGTACACCAATTAACAATAAAATATTCTTCATGCACAATAGGATGCTGACACTGCAAGTGGATATAGATTGACAGGTTTCGAAATCAAGAGATACTCCAAGAGAGCTGTTTTAGAGAGATGAAAATAGTGACGTCATTTTATCAAAAATACAAAGCAGGGGATAAAAATGTTGAAACATTTATAAAATATAATCTCATTGACACTATTTTCATCAATTCTTGTTATCATACCCAAGGTGATGCAGGAGATAAAATGATATATGACATAGTGAGTGTGAAATAACTATTTTCCTGATAATACAAGTATTACAGGTCCGTGTTATACACGGCATAAAACGCAAAATCACGTGGTAAGCACTTGGGTAGACTTTTAGCTTTAAAATAGTTCTAGATCAATAAAATACCTTTGGAATTATATTTTTGACATTAACAACTGTTTTTCAAACATTTTCTTTGTGTTTTACAGTAATCGAAGCTGACCTGTCAACACTGACCTGTGACCCGTGACCTGTGACCTGTGTTTTACACTAACCGCTGTTCTCGTATGGTTTGTTCTTCTAAAATGTGTTTTTAGCAAAAGGACAACGAATTTGAATTTAACAAATAGTTTGTGGAATACAAAATGTATTTCGAGTAATTGAATCTTTTAGATCTTAGGCTTTTTCACCCAACAAAACGTTCAGAAATTCCCATCGAAATAGAGGTATAAAAAATTCAAGTAAATTACAGAAAATTAAATTTTTTACTGTCCCCTTTCATTTTTACTCCCTTCCTCTCTAATTTTAGTTTTATAGATCAAAAACCCCCTTTTGTAAACTACTGTAAAAGAAAAAAAGCACTTTTTAGAATTTTGGCCAACTTGGTTGCACTTTAAAATAACTCGAAATATTTTTTTTTTAATTTTGTTTTAGAGTTACGTAACTCGAAAAATTAAATTTAAAATTTATTTTCGAGTTACGTAACTCTAAAACTAAATTTTGAAAAAATATTTCGAGTAAGAAAACAACAGTATATAACTTTTTCGAGTTAAGAAGTTCCCTTATGACGTCATAATTTGATACTTATGACGTCACATTCGTCGTAACTCGGGTTTTTGTAATTTAGGTTTTTGTAACTCGAGTTTTTGTAACTCGGGTTTTTCAAAGGCACGAACTTTTTTACAAAAGACACGAACTTTTTTTCAAAAGACACGAACTTTTTTTTCAAAGGCAAGAACTTTTTTTCGAAAGGCACGAACTTATTTTTCAAAGGCACGAACTTTTTTTCGAAAGGCACAAAGGGCACGAAGGCACGAAAAAAATCACACTCACGCAAGATGGTAGCAAAGCTATGTTTCTCGGCTGAAGAAAATGTAAAATCTGGGGGTTCATTTCGATATTGAAAGAAGATTTGGATGCACAAAATAAATTGATAGTAAAACATATTTTTTAAACAAGCATTTTCAATAGCTTCCAATATTAACTTTAAAATTATTTTTTAAGTCCATGAGAAAGAAGAAAATTGGATTAGATTTTGTAAAGACCCCGTCATGTTTTTGTATTTTAGTGCTTTTGATATCACTTACTTTTCCCCACGTATCACGCCCGCCTATAAACCTTTGGTTTGTTATCCGTCCGCTAACCTACATAAAAAATAAGCTCAAACGTAATGTACGTAAACAATCAACAGACAGTAATAATTTTACAAACAAAATTTTCAAGGGCAGAAATTTCTGAAGTGTAAGAGTCGGAGTACACTCTGCAAATTCCTAATGATGCATTGTAAACTCTGTTACAGTCTTTACTTTGTACTTCTTCTACGTCGCTATAGAAAGTTTAACAACGGTTTCAAAACAAAAACAAATCAACAACCACCAAAGAAAAAAACCAGGTTGCCAGAGGCTGCGGAGCATATCAAAAGTCAGAAATTCTAACAATTTACTATATTAATCAACGACTTCACCAATCTCCCAAGCAAGTGAAGAAAAAGAAAGGTTGGAATGTTGAGTAACTTTTTTCTGTCAGTTCTCTTATGGCAGAAGAAGAAGAAGACCTGGAATTTTAGGTCATGTTGGATATAACGTACAAAGACAAAGGCCGCATGAGCAAGATCCTGATTAAAGAGCACCTCTGTACCCAGGCTGGATCTTGACCAAGATGTGGCCCAGGCACGTGATCATGACCATGCAGTGTGTTCCTGCCTGAACTCAGAGTTGGGTACGAAATCTGATGGCTTGATCTTCCATTGGTGTACCCTGTCTGATATTTTGAAATTTTAGTGGTATCTGAAAGCTTTCAAAATATCAACTACATAACAAGTCAAGTAAAAATAGTGTTTTGATTAAAGTTCTAACCAATTTTTTTTTCTTTTTTCAGCTAGAAAGCCACATTAAGAAAATTACAAAAATGGGAAAACTTGTTTGCACTTGTGAGAAAAGAACTGAGAAAATGGAGGTTGAAAATAAAGAAGAGAAAACAAAAATTACATTGAACGAACTGAAGGCACTTTTAGTACAGCAACAACATGTCAATGAGCTACAAAAACAACAAATCGAAGAGTTAAACAACATAATTCTGGATATAACTAACGATACTGAAAATGATGATAAAGAAAACCATGATGACACTGAACACGTAAGTACATTCTAACAACAATATGTTTACAGTAGGCCAAATGAAGGATCAATATATAAACAATCCTAGAAGGGCTTTCTCATGCCCAAACAACACTCTAGACGGCTAGTCTATATACTAAAAGTCTAATGTGAGTGAGCCGTGGGGGGGGGGGGCATTATGGATTTTTTTCCCAGTCTCTTTTTAAATCGGATTCGAGCGGGAAAACAGTAGAGTGTTCTTTTTTGGAGGCGGAGTACGTTTCTTTTGAGACACGTCACCGGAAAACACGCGTACGGTACTCAATTCTCCTTGCCGATCGGGAAACGTCGGCCGGTTCGGAAGCGTATCTCTGTTTTCGAAATTCTACTTTACTGGTAATTTTCGTAAAAGTAAATAGAATAGCAAGAAGCTCAACAGCTATTTTGCTTTTGCTTTCTTTGGTTTCTTAATATTGATTGATTTATTATATATTTCATTTCAGCAACAGAAAACAATAAAAAAATAATTTGAAAAATTGTGCACATGATTTTTTTTAACCATCTTATACAAATGAAGAAAAAAAGCCTTGAAGCTCATTAAAAATAAATTTTTGTCCTCACTAAATTCATGTTTTCTGTCTAAATGATTTTGGCCTTCGAGCTTAGCTTATTGCTTTTAAAATATTCAGTTATTAATCATTATATATCTATATAAAAAGTAAAATAGTTAGTCGGTAGCTTTTACGGTAGATAGCTAAGAAACTCAACAAGACGATATCTCAAGTTTGAAAAAGAGTTGGGAGTTTATATGGCTTGAAAGTGATTGAAATTTTAGGCGTTTTCAGTTGATGACGTCATTGAAACATGAAAAATGCGATATCTCGAGACGGGAAAGGGGTTGGGAAGCCATCGACCCCTCATTGGATCGGAAATTTAATGAAGAATAATTTGGGAGGGGTAAGAGTGTGTATATACAGACTTTCGAATGAGTGAGCCGTGCGGGGGCCATTATGGATTTTGGGAGGGAGGGAGGTGACCCCTCCTTGGATCGATAATTTTAATGGAGAATAAGATGGGAGGGGATATGAGTCTTGAGTGTGACTTTAAAATTTGGCTGAATTTTTAGGCGTTTTTTATTTCATGACGTCATCAAAACAGAAAAAATGCGATATCTCGAGATTGGAGAAGAGTTATGAGATGGTTGACCCCTCATTAGATCGTATATTTAATGGAGAACAATTTGGGAGGGGCAAGAGTGGGTATATAGAGACTTTCGAAAATAAATATATTCAAACTGAGACATTTTGGGTCCGATGACGTCATCAAAACCTTAAAATCTGATATCTGGAGTTTGAGCAGGATTTAAGCAATGATTGACCCTGACGTGGAAAGATCTTATTTTCTTGACATAATGGACTGTTACTATAAAAAGTAGACATAATAGAACTTTTGCGAAGATTTGCATTTCTTCAAATACCGCTACAAAGTCGCAAACTAACCTAATTGATATGGTGGATTCTTATTCTTAATTTTTTCTCTATAAGCCACTAATAGATACCCCTTTAAGACTCCGAACCTCTTTTTCTATAGATTTTGTTCAATTAGTACCCAAAGTCGAAATTTACAACTGGGTTATCACCGCAATCTAAACATTGAAGTTCTTCTCTCCTCAATTTGGAAAAGTCATCGCCACGTTTTTCTGTTTGTGTTAACATTTTTTCTTATCCATAAATCCGAGAAACTCAAGTTTTAGCGATGAGAATAGATGAAGAAATTTGCCGTGATCATTCACTTTATGTTCCCTCTTTTTCGAGGGAATTGCATGAGCGAAATCCCGTATTGCACCGTCTGGAACTAGTCTGGCTTTCCTAACCAACCTCCCGTGAGAATTTAACTTTTTTTATTGGAACTCTTTAAAGCACTATTCCTGCGTTACTGTGTCCAAGGAATGGCAGACGCTTGCTAATCTATTTTGTTTGTAACGTCAAATATACAAGCTTTTTTCCCCCTTTAATTCTGAATGAAAAAATGACACTATTGTTCTCAGGACTATACACGTTCATTTTTTAAGAACACAACATTTTTTGAAGCCTTTTGGATGTCATTGAAGCCTTATGTTCTTATACAGTTTGTTCTTATAAAAGAACTTGTAGCTAAAAATATCATCTTATTAGAAAAAGAGAGATTCAAAGGCGGCAAGTGATAAGTTACAAGACCACCTCCAGAAAAATACCAATGCATCAACGCAGGTTTAGACGGGCACCAAAACGCAAGTTTTATTGATTTTGTACAAGACCCATAGCAATAATTTAGAAGTGTTCTACTCACTTTATATTAAGTTTCTTGAGATATTTGCTAAACCAGTCCCGCAGTCTCTTGATCCGTATCAAATGAACGACATTCAAATATGAATAGTATCGCATTTTGTCCGAAGTCGATACAAAGCAGAACAATTGTAACGGGAAATTTGCAATTGCGTCAAAGCAAAACTTTCCTTTAAAGTAGTGCTCGAATATTTGGTTGTAGTCACTCTCAACATCTCCCGTTTTGGTTAGATAAGACATGTGGAAATTTAGATACATCTAAAATGAAAAAAAAGAAAAAGTCCCTTATTATCAAGGGCGGTCGGTAAATTATCAGACCGCTTGACGAGTGGCAATTATGGCATGTCCAAATTTACCGTAGTTTTTATTACCATAAAAAGTAAAGGTTCAAAATGTGCCATTTCATTTTAAATATCCATACAGGGGGTTGGAGAAACATTTGCAGGGGGTAATTCGAAAAAAAAAATTTTTGGGGCTGTCTTCTAAGGCCGTGACAATTAACTAGTGAAATAGTAAACAATTGAGACTAGCTGGATCATTGGCAGAGAGCAGCGGAAAGTTTTTTGCATAAACAATCCTTTCTTTCTTTCTTTTAATAGTGGGGCGGCTTAGTGAAAGGATACTGCAAATTTACCTTTTTTTGTTCGTCCGTTCACGGTTTGTTCTCGGGATCGGCACATTAGTTTTTTCTGACATTTTACAGAATGATACAAAACGAGAGTGATTTTCGAAAAAAAAATTTGGGGACAAAGTTGGGCCAAAAAGTGCATTGAGTGCAGGTAATACAACTATCATATTAACTCATATAATATCACTTAATCCAGTAGATAAGTAAATAAAAAGATTACCTCGAAATAAAATCCAAACTCAGCAAAGATGTTGAACACAATCAAAGCTTCGGGATGGTGTTGGAAGGTTGCCTGTTAGAAAAAATTAAAACTAAAAATAAAGGTTCTAGTTATTCTTTTCATCTAAAGGTTTGTTTCCTTAAGTTTCCATGTTCCACATCAGACTTATGTCTCACAGCATTCAGTTTGAGGTCGTTGTTGTTATTTTCTGCCCGCGTAGTTTGATTATTCGCCCAGTGGAGTCATTTGGGCAAATGGCACTAGAGGGCTAATCATCAAATTGCAAGGGCAGAATTAATGACAACAACGAACGAAAACTTAACGCTATTACTAATATTATCCATATCGGACATTCCAACAACGTTTTTTTCTAGCGTCAACCAATTCTTTTCGCTTCAATGCAATGTCTTCAACAAATTTTTAGCACCTTGCAAGCGGGCCACAAATGACCAAAAATTGTTTTTTTCTGACATTAGTTTAGTCTCTTCGCTTCAATGCAACGACTTCAATCCAATTCCGAGCGGGCCGCAAATGACGTTATTGCCCTATACCCAGGCTGTTAATGATATTTTAGCCCTCTGAAGCCTGGCGCTTTAGTTTCCTCAGCGCGGGTATGACAATTTGAGTCAGAAAACCTTTCAATACCGCCTGCCGATTAAACCTTTAATGGCTTACTTAATGACCGCTATATGGATAATAATTGTCATTTTCTGTTCGATTTCGTGCTTAATAAACAAAAGTTATTTTTCTTTTCCTCTTTCTCACCAATCTTGCTCCACACCCGTGTCAATTTAATGTGAGAAGGCTTGTAAATCAAAACATATGAGTAAGCAAACAATATTGTGGCCCGAAATCTTCGAGTTAGTAAACTTCGAGCTAGTAATTAGGTTAATTAGTAAAAGTTATTAGGCAAAAACCAAAAAATGCCTAGGCATAACGAGGAAGGAAATATTAAGTGGAGAAGAATAGATATATCTTTAATGAATGCTACTAGAAAATTTTTAAAAATCGACTGCCAAGACACCCTAAATCACTAAATAAAAATAGACAAATTTGACACTTGCTGGAGCGAAAAGAAACTTGAAGAAACAATGTGAAATGCGAGGGAAGCGAAAAAATTGATGTTCTATGATTTCAATATTGTTGTCAGCAAATTGGTCTTGCGGCGCAGTTAGATTTTCATTTAATAACGCTATATTGTACACAAAAAACCTATAAATTAGCTAGATTGCAAAGAAGTTACCAATTAAACCGTATTGCGAGCGAAGCGAGTGAAAAAAATTGCAAGTATTTTAAAATTATCTCAGTAAAGTTGGTCCTGGGCGCAATTTAAGGCGCATAAAGTATGATTTTTGAGATTGGGGCGTTTAAAAAAATCTGTTTTGGCCCCCCCTTGCTCTTCGGCGCCCCTTCAAAAAAGCTCCGCTGGGGGGGCCATGGCCCCCCGCCCCCCCCCTGCCACAACACCGCTGATCAGTCAATTACATTGAATCTGTAGATTATACACTGTATGATGTCCAAGTCCAAGCCCATAACAATTCAAAATCAAAACCAAAACTCGCTTTCTTGCTTTCTTCCCCATCATGTTCTTTGATTCCAATTTTACCTCTCTGAAACGAGTGCTCCATCATAGAGTACACGTTTTTTTTTTTAAGAAACACACTTTTAAGAAACATGAGGCTCAGAATGCCTAAAAACTAAGAAACATCTAAGAAACATGCTGAGGCTGAGAATGAGAAAATAACATTTTTTATTCGTTATTTTTTTAATAACCTTCCAATCCAGCCTTCCATGAGGCTGATTATGTCAAAAAGTTTAGAAACATGTAAGAAACATTTAGGGCTCAAAAGGCCGATTTCTTAAGAAACATTGAGGCTGCTTGGTAAAACTAGTTTCTTAAAAAAAAACAAACGTGTAGACATCAAAATGTAACGAAATCATTGGACAACACAATCATTCAAAATATACCAAAGCCAAGCACGAGCAAGCAACAACCAGCCCTGTTTGGACTTTCGCAATATAATCCTTCCCATGTCCTTATCAGTGATGTTGTTGGTTTGTTATGCACTTTCCATAAACCGTCTCTTTTGTTAGTATGCTCTATTTTGAAATCAAAATACAGTATTTCAAGGTAAATCTTTTCAAAGTCTTGTTTTTTTCCATAACTTCTCCAGTTGAAAAGGTGTAAAAATTCATAAAGGAAACTACCAAGCAAATCAAGCAAACAAAAAAAAAACAATTCTGGGAAGGAAGGCAGAGAAACCAACTTTTTGCTTTCTGTGGCCATGTTTTCATCCAGTTTCGGTAATTAGTTCTTACAAAGTAAACAAAGGATGGCGAGAAAGATGAGCATATTTATTTTTATTATAAGCATCTACTTTATAAGAATCAAATCAATAACTCTTGATTGAAGGCAATATATCTTTCGGTAATTGGTTATTAGAAAGTAAACAAAGGATGGATAAAAATATGAGCATATTTATTTTTACTTTAAGCATTTTGATTATAAGAATCAAATCAGTAACTCTTGATTGAAAGCAATATGCCTTTCGGTAATTAGTTCTTACGAAGTAAACAAAGGATGTCGATTAAGATGAGCATATTTATTTTTATAAGTGTCTACTTTATAAGAATAAAATAAATTTCAGAATTTTTGGCGTTTTCACTGTGATTACATGTGGGCGATAACTTCTCTTTTTGAGATGTGAACGACCGTCTTTCCCATGTCATCTCAAAAGTAAAGTTGAAACCAAGTTTTCTTTCTCCAACTTAAATTTTATCGATAAAACGAATTTAAAATCTACACAAAAGCGTAATTTTGCTTACTTAGGGATATTTCGATAGGAAGCTCTGCGGGGCATTCTTAGCGACAGCTACTTGCTAGTATATGTCAATAATGACCTTCATTTTTGAGAAAATGGCATGGCGGTTTTGAACTCTCAACTCGACATTCACTCTGGCGACCGCGCAACAAGTTTTCCCTACAGCCGTCCTAGCTATGCTTTGCCGCTGACTCACGGGGCCTCTTGCCAAGAGACATTAGTCTTGCCCCAATCAATGTCGTTATCAATCAGGGCAGCCTTGCTAACACTTTTTATGATGATTGTTGATGTGCAGATTCATGCTCTTCTAAGAAACAAACATTTTAACAGAAACGAGCTTCAAAAACGTATTCGTCAGATGACAGAAATGATTGGTTTGTTGAAAAAGCTAATCAGAGGGAGAGGTTTTATCTCGAGAACAACATTAAAGACTTTTACAAGGACGGCACACTTTTGGTTACCGCAGCTTAAATCAAAAGAAGATGGATCGAGCACTTCTCTAGGCTGCTGGCATCCACTAACGGATTCGTGCTCCTTATAGAGGATTCTTAATAAGCGATATTCCTTTGTCCAGAGATTTGCCGCCTTTAGCCGATATACGGCTAAAGACATTTTTAGCTGGCGAGTGTCTACAAATATAACATTACGTAATCTTTAAATTTTCTGTGAGGCACCAAATCATAGATTGGAAAATATATTTGGATTTCGAAAAAAAAGTAGGCGGAAGGAAGTTTGCTTGTTTTTCTTCCTCCTTTCTTGTTTAATGTGGAGATTTTGTAAAAGATGAAAAATTAGATTTATTGAATTTAAGTGCCCTGATGTATCTTCTGTGTGCACCAAGAAAATTTTGCTTCATAAAACTAAATTTTGATGCTTGAATTTGGACTTGTACGAGTGTATAGTTTTTTACCACACTGGATCCGTTGATCACTTTGGCTCCAGATAATTGTTTTGTCAGTTCTACAGATATACTTTGCAGATTATTTCAAGGTATTCTAGTTATGTATATACAGTACATTTTGGGGGTCATATTGAATATTTCTGACATTAGTTCTTTATGATTCTACAAACGCGAGTGTTGTTGTTCCTTCAACAAGGGCCTTTAAATGTTAAAACAAACAAAGAACTTTTCTTCAGCTTTGGCATTTCACTTTTTAATACTGTGTGGCCTTTGTATCTTCTCATGTACTTAGCTTCAATTCTTTAAAGAGATTGGAGTGTTTCTTGTTGTTTTCTTTCACTTTTGTGTTCATTTTTGTATTTTTTGAGCTTCGACCGAAGAGCTGATGGAAAAGTTTTGATAAATTTACAGACCAGATATCTTATAAAAGCAAAAGTCAAAAATAAATCTACAGACTGTACATAATGCGCATCAGATTGTTTTTTATCTTTTTTCTGTTTTGTTTTTCTGGTCTGGAATTCGAATTTCGAATGTAAACATTCCATTGAAAACGTTCGAAACGATCGTTTTTGCGTACCCATCAATGTCAATCAAATTATCAACTCGCCAAGATTTCCTTTGCGAACCAGAAAGCGGTTGGTAGATCATTAAGCAGACCTATACTACCAGGGGTTTTGTAGAGGTCTGCGATTCAGACTAGCACTTCCCTGAATCACTTAACCTCAGATCGGACACTGACGAATCCGTTCTAAATGAAGTTCGACAGCTTCCTATCGACAATTCACTTACTGCACCAATTACTCGAGATGAAATTGATAAGGCACTGAAAAGCACAAAATTAAAAGGCCCTGGTCCAGATGGGATCCTTCTGGAAATCAATTTTTTTGGAGGTGAAGCACTTCGAGAATACCTATTTGGATCTTCAATATCTTTTGGGAGAATGACAACATTCCAGCAGAATTGATCAACCCTAACATATGTATCCACTTCAAAAAAAGCGATAGGAATGAGTGTGGTAACTACAGTGGAATATCACTATTGAGTACAGTGGGAAAAGTCATCGCAGACATTGTTTTACAAAGAATTCAAGACTTGCTTCCTAATCTATACCCTGAATCCCAATACGGCTACAGAAGCGGTAGAGGAGCAGTCGACAGTATATTCATCCTACGTCAACTGATGGAAAAAACCCACGAACAGCAATGCCACCACTACATTGCTTTCATCGACTTCACCGAAGCCTTCAATACCGTTGATCGTCCCCTACTCTTCGCTATCCTTGAAAAAATTGGTTGTCCTCAGAAACTTGTCAACTTGTTGAAGCCCGCCTCATAATCGATGGTGAAACTGTCAAACCTTTTCAATTACAACAGTGGTGTCAAACCTTTTCAATTACAACAGTGGTGTCAAATAAGATTGTAAGCTGGCTCCCACTTTATACGGTGTCAACGCTGCTATTCTACTTTGGGTTGCCTTCAAAGACATCAAACACGAACACCCAGTACTGATCAGATTCCGAACTGATGGCAAATTTTTCGACTTGAGAAGACTTAAAGTAAAATCAAAGGTCTTCCTTGAGTATCTACATGAAGCTCAATACGCCGACGATATTGCCATCGCTA
Source organism: Clytia hemisphaerica (assembly GCF_902728285.1). Lineage (NCBI taxonomy): Eukaryota > Metazoa > Cnidaria > Hydrozoa > Leptothecata > Clytiidae > Clytia > Clytia hemisphaerica. Next base: position 372,376 of record NW_027103737.1, on the reverse strand, counting down.
GCAATACAGATCCTGGATTGCAAACGTTTCTTACATCCTACAATCTCACCTCTATTCGTTTCGGACTTATGATAAATGCTAAGAAGAAAGAAACGATGTGCATCGGTCCTGAAATCAAATTTTTTGTCAACGAATCACCGTTAAAGAATATCAACCGCTTCAAGGACCTTGGAAGTTTCGTTTCATCTGATTGCACGTTGAGGGAGGAAACTACAGCACGCATCCAGGCAACATCCTGTGCATATAGACGTTTGAAACAGCGTGTGTTCAATAATCATGACCTTACCACACCCACTGAGTGAATACAAGCAATGTCTCATACCTATTCTATTATATGGGAGTGAGACTTGGACACTATACGCTCACGAAATCCGTCAACTTCGTACATTTCAACAACAGCATCTACGAACCATCTTGAAAATCAATTGGGATGATTTCGTCAGCAACGAAGACGTGCTGAAAAGATCGTACGTCGAAGATGTTGAGATTTCGCTTGCCAAAAGCAAGTTAAGATGGCTTGGGTATGTTGTCAGGATGGATGATAGTCGACACGTGAAAATATTGTTATATGGAGAAAGAACTGATGGCTCCAGACCAATCGGCAAACCTAAACTCTGATAGAACAAGCAACATGCTGATTGGACCTACCTGATGATGAAAGTTAGTTAGCAATGCGAAAAGAAAAATGAAAAAAATCAGTCAGAAAATATAGCGTTTAGCGAAAACACACAACACAATAAATTAATCATTGATTGTTGATGGGGGGAGAGGGAAAGGTTGTAGGGAAAAAATAAATAGGAAGTTCTGATCGCAAAAATCAATTTTATTGACAATTGAATCATGCTTGATGGTGAGCATTGTTATCAATAATATTTTTGAATGAAAAACATAGAAATATAAGGACAAAACCCAATGAAAATCTGCAAAACTGGCGATTTCCGGCAACCGAAAAATTTTTTTCTTAAAAATCGAACTCAGCCATTTTTTTAGCATTGCGAATACGCATCTTTCTTCAAAATATCAGAAAAAACTAAATATGAAAATTCGAAAAAAAGTTTTTCCGGCATATTTCCGGCATTTTCGGCCGGAAAAAAATGTTTTTCGAAAATCAGGCTCCGTCACATTTTAGGTATTGTCATATTGCATGAGTGTGCAAAATTTCATAAAAATATATATTAAGGACAGCTCGAGAAATTCAAGAAATACTGTCTTTCCGGCGAAAATAGGTTGTTCCGGCGACTTTTAAAATAGTTCCGGCTTCAAAAATCAATTTTATTGAAAATTGAAACAGGCCATGTTTTGGGCATTGTTAATACGCATCTTTGAGCAAAAAATCTGAAAAAAATTAATGATGAAATCTCGAGAAAATGCTGAAAAACCAGTTTTTCCGGCATATTTCCACCATTTTCGGCCGGAAAAATTTATTTTCGAAAATCGGGTTCCGTCACATTTTGGGCATTGCCTCATTGTGCAAAAAATTAGAAAAAACTTATGAGCCGATCCCGAGAAAAGCTGGCAACAGACGAACGGACGAAGGAACGGACAAGGGTTAATTTAAAGGTCTACCTTAAGGTAGGTCCAAAAATAATATTATAACTCTCTCTTGAAAATTGGAGATTTGTTAGAAACGTGGTAAGAACTTGCTTTGAACAGAACTAGATGGCGCTCTGGTACAAAGAAAGTATGTACAAAGTTAAATGAAAAACGTATTCAGAGCTATGAACGAAGAAAACAAAAAAGAAGATAGTTTTCATAGTATTTACCCTTTTGTAGTAGACATATGTATATAAACTTGTTAGTATTTTACTCGACACTGAGGCTAGGCATATTATTTGACAGCTTTAACTCAAAGGTTACTTATGAACAGTCTCCGTGTAACCCAATTAGCTGTGGTATACAACGATTCGAATGTTTTGAAATAGTCAAACGTGCGCAACGCAGTGGACTCAACTTTAGTGGCTTCAAATTAATCATAGGCCCAATTGATGACCCCCAGATATTCACCCAATGAACAAGTGTGCCAAATTTCAGCCAAATCTGACAATTTTTGACGTCTCCAGACTGCCCCAAAGTTTTAGCCTCGTTTTGGCGAAAAACTCGTCCCTAGGCCCAAAAATTAAAATTTTTGCAAAATGAAAAAAGCACCACCAGATAGGAACAAGAGTGCCATATTGTAGCCAAATCCAACAATTTTTGAAGTCTCCAGGCTGTCCCAAAGTTTTGAGACATACAGACAGACATTCTCAGATTCTAGCTCAACTGAAAAGTTCAAATGGGAAAATATTTGTGCATGCGGGGGGGGGGGAGTGGAGTATATATTTTCCAGAGGGTACAATATTGTTTTGTCCGAGGGGGGGTCAAAAAACAAATAACAATATCGGCTGGGTGGGGGATGTAACTTGTCCGGGGGATCTTCTGGACATTTGTCCAGGGTGTTTGGTGGTTAAAGCTATGTCCGGAGGGTTAAAGCAATAGTATATGAGAATATGTTTTCTCCAGGGTATGCATGCATGTGAAGTGGGATTACATTTTGGGGGTATTTCATAAGATGACGGTATGAACCTCCACTTCCTGAAAAATTGGCTAAAAATGCCCCTACAGAGTTTTTAGTCCATCGTGTACCTTACGCACCTGAAAACAAATGTTCGTGCTACATGTTTGGTAATGATGATCTCCAACGGAGATGAACCCTTTTTATTGATTTTCATTGATCCTTGGCTAGACTAGTTAACCAATCGTTGAAAACAGACCCCTATTCATAAAATTCAAGCTTAAACCTATGTACCTTAGGGGATTGATTTTCGCAGAAATTCTATTTCCCAAGGTTCGCGAGTTTTTTTTGTTTATTCACGAAAATTAATCCTCGCGAAAATTTTAAAAACCTTTGAATTAGCAATTTTCGAAAAATTAGCGAAAATTAAGCTATTTAGACGTACGTGATTTTAAGGGTTTTGAGACATAATTCCCTTTTGTTAAAAAAATAAATAAATAAGCCCACTTCTCGCGAAGCTCGCAAAATTCAATCCTTGCGAAAATTTACAATTTACTTCCTTGCAAAAATAAGTCCCACGAAAATTGAATAATTTCGCAAAAAAATGATTTTCATTTTTTGACTGTTAGAATGTTGGGGATTCAAAGATATTCTCTACTTTTCATTATAAAAATGGGTTGGCCTGTAATTTATCAAAGTGTGAGAGGAAAGAAGACAAAATGGTGACCGCACTCAGTAAACAGAAAAAAATTTTAGTATTTTTTTACAAAAATGACTACAGTAGCTAAAGTTACGTAAAAAGTGCTAGTGTTGTATTCTCACAAATTAAAGCACTAGGCTTCAAATATTTGGGCACAAATGGGGTACCCCACAAACTAGCCCTATAAAGTATTTGGCAATTTTTTTTGTGAAAATGGCCAAAGAAAATTAAAATTAAATTGTTTTAAAAGAAATTCCTTCAAGAAATATCGTCATAAGACCAACTTATTAGCCAAATTCTGGAGCCGCTCGCTGCGCTGCAGTTGATGCGCGTGTCGGGACAAAAATCGAGGCGGAACCCATTTTGTTAACATTTTTGGTTGGGGAAGCACTGCAAAACAGTGCTTTTTGAGTAGATTTGGTGATTCTTGAGAAGAAAAAAGAAGAATACTGCTTGGAACCAACATTAAATGTATTGGAATAGACTTCTATCATACATTGGAATAACAGACAATACTTTTTGAACATAATGAATGTGTGAAACTTGCTTTTTTGTTTACAAATTTCACTCAAGTAGTTTTGTCGATTTTGCTGCTTTCGAAAGCTGTTGATGAAGACTACTAACTTGCAGAAGTAACTTTATATTGGTACAAACAATGACTATAATAGCTTCACAAACATTCTCTATCATGGAATTCAGCTGGGAAAGATTTTTTCGATCGCAATGAACAGTTTTGATATGAGAGAGATATCCAAGATATAGGCTCATAGTTCAAACATTGTTTCACCCATCCCCTTAGATAAAAAAAAATTCATAATTCATCTTATTCATCTGAAAAAATAGCTAAAGAGACACAATCGGTCGAATCGGATTCATCACTGACTGCGCTGAAGGATAAACTTTACTTTTATAAACTCTCAAAATTTTGTTGTTGAATCTTCCCAGTCGTCAAAGACCGAGTTATAATGTTATAAAAGTGACTGATTTTGTAATACGTTTTACGTACAGGCTTTGATTGGATCCAGGACAAGAAAAGGATAAGCAAATCCAAAGAAAGTGCCAAAAAATTCTGAAATTTTGGAAGTACCGCAAAAATTGAAAGTACGTTACGACATTGACATGACTGTGTATATCATACATATAATGGATTATTATTGTTTTGGATATCCAGCACACCATCAACGGCTCTAACTTGGGACAAGTGGTCACATCGTGGGATGGTTGACTTTCTGGACTGTATTTTCACTGTTAAATCTCTGTTGACAACAAGTTTGTTTTCTATGATTTGCGACTATGTTAATTAAATGACTTTGGAGGTTTGGTAAAATGATTGCCGAATTACTGTCCCATGTTTTGTCAGACTGTCCCAAGTTAGAGCCCTTGACGGTACAAATCCACCTTCTAGTCATTGTATTTTCAGGCAAAGTTATGATGCCTATAGCACTGTCTGAAATTATTTTTTATTTGGATTATCAGTGCTCAATTCTGTTCGGTGGAAAAGCTTCCAACTTCCCAGGAACTGTCACAAAGGATTATGATAAAAAAATTTCGAGATGTTTTACTTTATCATTAAATATATAAAATTTGTACAAAATTTGTATCAGCCAAATATTTTTATGCTTGAAAATAGTTTATAAATACTATTCTGTTGGATAATTTTGTGGTGGTAAAGATAAGAAAAACATAACATTCAACACTGAAACATGTTTATGTATGATTTTACTTTTTACCTATTCCTCAACCCAAAATCTACTTATCATACTCAACTGAGGCCCAAAGTGAGCAGAAAAAGTTTTTCTAAGAAAAGTAATAGCCCAAATAAAGCATATACAGTACAAAAAGTTCATAGGCTATAGGCCAAAGACTGAGGCTGGGATAATTGAAAATTCCCAAAACGATGAGTGATTATAAACGTTTCATGTTTGGAAGAGGCTTTTTCTTGAAATCCAATAAAAGTTTCAACATAAATCCAATCTCTTTTTCCAATTTTTTGCTGGTAAAAAGAAGGGGGAGTCTCACTGTTTTCTTACCAAATATCTGCGAATGCCGCCTAAAAACGAAAGCGAAAGTATTTTTTGTCCCTACAAGCTGCACACGGCAGCGCAGCGAGCGGCTCCAGAATTTGGCCAATACACCCCCTTCTTACAGACCTGGTAGGATTATTTCAGCCAGTGGGGGTTCCAGTGGGTCTGTGAAAAGGGGGTGTACTGATAGAAAATAAGCAACGTTTAGAAGAATCAAATAAGTGCATACCATATACGTTGTTGTGATGAAAGTTATAAAAATCGCGAAGATATTGAAGTTGAAGAGAATTTGCCACCTGCTATTTATAGGTAAGACAAATTTCAATTCATCTCTAAGCATTGCAGTTTTTCCATAAATCCAATAAGAAAGTTGTGTCTTCAGTGATGGAACAGCTACAACTTCGCTTTCTATACCTCCAAATTCCTATAAGAATAAGCATAAAACAAATTCATTAGGGGCTGTTTCATATGGGGGTGGGCTGGCCCAGTTCTCTGGGCTGGCTCACTCGAGTTAGATCCCACTGCCAATACTATTTCGCATAGAATAATAATTTTGCTCAGCCCACCGTACTGGGATTCCACTTGATTTGAGCGGGATCCTACATAGGTGGGATCACAATTTCCCATATAAACAGGCAAGCTCCGCATCGAAATTGAAAAACATCATTAAAGACTTTAAATTACAACTGTTTTGACGAATGAAGACTTTAAGACCATGTTTAGACGTTACGGCTTTTTATCGTTCAGGTATGGTCCCCGTTACGGATTGATATTGTTTATGTTGGTTTCGGAACATTTTGGAGCAAGAAAACCAAATTATTCTGTGCCGATAAAAATATTGATCGAGAAACCGTTTTGATCTGTTTTTCTTTGAAGCATTTTTTTTTCGGAACCGTTTCGTTGTGGAACGATACGGAACCGTCTTATCCTGTGATTCTATTTATTTCAATCTCTTGTTAGTAATTGAAACTGTTGCGTGAAGTCAAAAAGTTTGTTAACGTTCCGATTAGTGAATGGGTGGAAAGAGAACTTAACGTTGTCTAAACCGAGCTGAGCATTAAAATCCCCAGAGATTATCAAAAAGTTGTGGACAGGGATGTTAAGGACAGCCCTAGAAAGAGAAGAGTATAATTCATCAACCGTTGAATCTTGAGAATTTTTCCTAGCAGAAGATGTTATAAGTTTTTTTCTTACAATATTAGTATATTGAAAGTTAACCTCAGGATGAAATCTTCTGTGTTTTTGGAGACTAAGTATACCAATGCTGCATTTGTAGTTTGACTGTTTGCGACTACTTAAAGCAAGAGTAAACGCGTTAAAAGTCCTAAAAATCGATGAGTGTTAAAATTAATTGTTTATTTGCTGATTTTCGCGAAAAACCACAAAAACCAATTGATGAAGTCATAATCGATGACTAAAAATTGAACTTCTTCAAAGTCTTCAAACGTTCACCAAAGATGTATCTCACTAAAGTTGATCCTTTGAAAAAAATGTTTTCCCGAAATTTTGATGACGTCAGCAGAAATTAGGTAAAAACAAAAAACTCCTTTTTTTTGCTGACATAATCAGAATTTCGAAAAAATTCTCTCTGAAATGATCGACTTTAGTGAGATACAACCTAAGTGAAAGTTTTAAGATGATTGGATAAACAATCCTTGAGAAATTCAATTTTTAGCTTTTATGAAGTCATCGATTATGACGTCATAGTTTTGCGGTATTACGCAAACACAAGCAAAATAATTAGGTTACACATCAGGTTAGAACTACATCATAGTAACCTTCATGTTCAGTCATTTGTTTTGTCGTTTTCTATCGGCTAATGCGATCTAAAAATTATGGTAATTTTAAGACATGCCATAACTTGCCGGGGAAACCTATCTAATACAGCCCGACTCATATCGCCCAGCCTGAGTGACTTAGGAACACCCTATTTGAAATCCTCCCCCCTAGCAAAATTCACGTGTAATGATCTTCAATGACTACTTATCTTTGCAGCCGCCCTTTATTTAGAGATAATTTGAAGCTGAGAGACATAGCTAGAAATTGTTGAAATGACCTAGCAAAATTTCGGAAAAAATCGGGGTAATAGCTGTGAGGGTACATATGGCTTCTCTTTCCAGCTTATAAAAAAACAATACTGAATTCACATTTCCTAGCTTATCTCTTTCATAATTTTTATTCAGTATCTATTTTTTCACCACAAGCGGTTAATAAGCGAAAGAAGGTAGTCAAAACGTGAGAGAGTTGCAAAGTTTTGAGTGTGATACAAACTTCGCCTGAACAAAACTGAATCTTGGATAGAATAACTCAGATATCGATGAGATGAAAAAGATAAACGCGGGATGAAAGGATTCTCAAACCTCTCCAAGAACCAGACTTGGAACCATTCAGCTTCAAATTTTTGACCTACTCTGCAAAATTCCTAAATGTGCCCCTGTTGTATGTCTTTCTCTGCCATCCCTTCCGTGTATCAGCCGACAAGTATTCATAAGCATATGGTTGTTTCACGTCAAAAAATGAACATTTTCTCATAACATTACTTTTTAAAATTCATATAGAAAAAAAAGAAAAACTTCTTCTATTCGATAGCAAGTTGTGTGTGTTTTTCGAATTGAAAAACTGGTGCTGTGGGTGATACATAAGTTTTTTTTCAATGGAGGAGGTTATTTCTTTGTCATACCACGTACTTTTAAAACCTTTAACCTTTTCTAAGTTATACAGTATGATGTATTAAATGGGAAAAGCTTTCAAGTTTCAATATATACTTTTTTGAGGCTTTCATAATCATTTCATAATTAACCTATTTTACTTTATTAGAATAGATTGTTTTTAAAGACATGCACTTTCAGTAGTATTTTCCCGTGTAATTCGTTTAGATTGGCCAAAATATTTACATTTATATTTCACAACAATTTGTACTAGTAATAACATGGTTTATAAATTATATCTTTCGAAAATTCACAAGGTTAAAAATACATTACTTAAAGTTTCATGCTTATTGCAATCATCTGATGATGTAATGTATTTTTAAAATTAACCTTGTGAATTTTCGAAAGATATCATTTATGATTCGCTCTACGAAGTATTGAGCACTATTTTAATGGTTTTGCAACCAAGATGTAATAACATGGTTTAGAGGGTGATTTGGGATTAATAACCCCGAGGTTCATTGAAAACATTTCAAAATAGCCCGAACGTAGTAAGGGCTATTTTGAAGTGTTTTCAATGAAACGAGGGGTTATTAATCCCAAATCACCCGAGAATACCATGTTATTCCGCGTTAATTATATGGTCAAAAAAAGAATTGAAGAACACTCAATCGCTATTCTTTTCGAAACTCAAAAAAACATTCGAAACTATAAAAAAACAATCGACTGACACTCTTATTTTGATTGGCTTAAAAATTTCATAAGATATTTTGTTAACTCATCAAAGTATCGTACGATACTTTTCTTTCAACCAATAGAAATTTTTGTTTACATCAGGGCGATTACAAAAAAGCGGGGCTATTACGAATTTATCGCCCCCCTCGTCCTTTACAAATCTAAGCTAAATGTAATCAACCATATAGTTAATTGCTTTACAACTCATAAGCATCCGATTTTTAAAGAAAATATTTACAAAATGGTAAAAATAAGAGCAAAATAAACTTGGAAACTTGGTTGACTAACAATTGAAAAATCAGAGAAATTTAATAAAAACAAGCTCTTACCGTACATTCACTTTCATTTAATAGCGACGAATTCTCATCCCGATTACCACCATTGTTAGAATTGCCTTTTAATCTATCTTCTTCTTCTTTTCGTTTTTTCGCATCTTCTTCTTCCTTTTTCTTCTTGGCAAATGCGGCAGCACGCTCGGCAACCATACGCTGTCTTTCTTCCGCAGTTTCGATTATCTTTTTCTTAATTTGTGGGTAGTGACTGAGTACAACATCCAGATGTTTTTTCTTAAGAACGAACATTTCAACATTTGTTTGGGTTCTAAATGGAAAGAAAAGTTTTTTTTCAAGAGTCTGTTCTATCAATTGATTTGAAAGTTTTTAAGCCCCTTTACACCCTTTTAGTAATCCAGTGCCGTAGGAAGTATTTTGATAAATTGACGGAGGTTGTGATGAGTTTAAGTGCTAACTATGGTTTGGCCCGAGAGGGGTCGGGGGTTGAAAAGTTATCAAAGACAAACCAAAAATCAACGAATTCAGGAAAAAATGCTATATTTTTTAGTGTTTTGAATGGTCGTCTTTGAGAAACAATCTTTGAAATTATTTCCCGGTTGCTATGACACTGTCACCTTTGCTATGAATGCCCCGAACAAAATGAAAACAAGAGTACTCAGACGAAATAATGCACCTTTTTATATATACCTTAAAAAGCTGATTAAAATTCAGAAAAACAAGGCATGTTAAACTGAAAGTCAAAAATATTCAAACCAAGATAAATCATATCATACCAACTCAATGCGACAAGGGCAAAAGTGGCAAACCGACAAATCAATACAGCAACAAAACTAAAAATCAACAAAAATGACAAATCAAAAAATCAAAAAACCAAACCCTACAAACAGACACTCTTACAGTTGAAAACTGACAAATATGCAAATCTAGCGTAGAGAAAACCGGTGATTTTAAAAAAAGTTAAAAAATAAATGGAGTACGGATATATGGAGATCAAAGCCTGGCACCAGGTGTAGTCATGAATAAGCATGCCCTGCTACTCGAGTCACCCGACATCTAACCAAAGAAAAGGAGGTGCTAATCCAGCACAATCTAGAAAAGAAGAGACTGGGAAAGAAAGACGCATAATCGACAATTTTGCTGGCCTAGAGCTCAGTTCTGTGTAGTCTGAATCGCGGTCCTCTATAGATATACTTACTATATAGGTCTGCTTAATAGTGTACGGCCTGCCTTCCCACTATGATGACTCTTATGGTGGCCGATTTTACCTTTTTAGCGAGTTACGGAAAGGGACGAGTTTCATAAAGGCGAGTTAGAAAATGAAAAACATTTACTTTCGGTTTTTTTAACTAGATTACCCAGGTGTTTCTCCTTTATTTCTTCCATGTATGTCTTTTTTCGGAATTGAATAATCGAGACATGAAAAATGACTATATTGTAATCTGTTTTCAATGAATAATCTAAAATGTACTGGAGATGACATGTTTATTACGCACGAGCGAGCGCAGCGAACGAGTGCCATTCTTTTGGCAAAAGCGCGGGAAAAAAAGCTGATATGCGGGGTGATAAAATCGATTTTTCAGCTTTTTCAGCCTCGTTTCCATTTCGACTTTCGTCGTCGTGTGCAACTGTCTTAAGTCCCAATATGGAGAATTGTCGCCTGCACCCGACTGTCTGTTGGAAGCATTACGTAATGGATTTTTTCCAAATCTCTTTGTAAATCGAGCTCCGGCGTGAAAAACAGTAGCGTGTTTTTTTTTACGAGGATGAAGACGTCATTTCTTCGAGAAACGTCGCAGGAAAATATAAGTATCCTTCTCGATCGGGAAACGTCGCCTGGTTCGGAAGCGTATTGTTGATCGCACCATACTGCTTTCTAACAGTCAAAACAAAGATGGCGGCAAAAATAAACAACTGGTTGCTAACTGCTCTTTCGCTATTTTTTTTCTTTGCTTTTTATGCTTTTTGTGTGATTGTTACAAGAAATTTTTGATGATGAAGTTTTCTTATTATTCATTCCTGGATTTGATGTTTCGTTTGGTTTGGCAAGAGAGATGCATGAAACATGCAATCTATTGAAAAACAGGACATTTTATCAACTTTCACATAACAAACTAACTTCAATTTTGCCCGTACATTTTCACAAATTCTAACAAGGCAGGTGACTGAATATTCGTGGATAAATCTGACCATGCTATAAATACTTGCAACATCAAAAAAGTTTGAACTCACTTTATGATGGTCAGATGGTAGTCTAGACAGAGATGCGGTACCCAAGGAAATTGTTGTGGTTGGATATGAACTGGTTAGCTTTAATGTAAAAATTTAAACCTGGAGCAAAATTTACTGATTGATGATTGGAATTTCCCTTGGCGTTTTAAAAATACTACGTGGAAAACTTTTGGTTGTGAATTTGGACATTCTCTTGCACGTGTTGTGTTGAAAACGTGGAAATTTTTGCTGTGAATTTGGACATTTTCTTCCACATGCGTTTAAAACGTGGAAAACTTTTGGTTGTGAATTTGGACATTTTCTTCCACGTGCATTTTTTAAACGTGGAAAACCTTTGGTTGTGAATTTGGATATTTTCTTCCACGTGCGTTTGAAACGTGGAAAACTTTTGGTTGTGAATTTGGACATTTTCTTCCAAGTGCGTTTAAAACGTGGAATTTTTTGCTGGGAATTTGGACATTTTCTTCCACGTGCTTTTAAAACGTGGAAATTTTTGCTGTGAATTTGGACATTTTCTTCCCTGTGCGTTTAAAATGTGGAAAACTTTTGTTGTGAACTTGACATTTTCTTCCACATGCATTTAAAAAATGTAGAAAAGTTTTGCTGTCAGGCAAAAATAAAAAAATGTAGTGTTTTCGGAATGCGGGTGAAGGAAAAATCTTTAATGCGGCCGGCCAGAAAAAACATTTTTAAGTGTAGAAATATGACTTAAGTAATAAAAAAGTATCAAAAAGTAAGTAATAATTATGCATGTTTTTATCATTGTTTTTTTCTGCTGGACTACATAATTATTCAACAGGGTGGCCTCTTTTAAAAAAGGTCTATTGAAATAGAAATTTAAAGATAACTTTTATGTACAAACAGTATGAAGTAAGCCCTGAATATACTAATGTATTAACTACTAACTAAAATTTAAAAGTTTTCTTTCAATAAAAGTACATAACTTAAAGTTCCTTCACTTCCCGCTCTACACATACCATGATCACTCTCTATAAATCACTTGTGATCCCTATACTGGAATATTGCTCAGCGTTATGGAGCCCCAGTACTATTAGTCTTATTCAAAGACTTGAAGAGATCCAGAAATCATTTTTAAAACAAATAAAAGGAACACACCAAAATTATTGGGAAAGTCTAAAGAAGCTTAGAATATACTCACTTCAAAGAAGGAGAGAACGCTACAGGATCATATACACCTGGAAAATATTGGAAAATCTTGTGCCAAATATCAATGATTGCTTCAAATCTAAAAACCATCCAAGATTAGGACGAATGTGTTTTAGCAAAAACGCCGGTCTAAACAATTCAAAATTACGCGACAGTACCCTGACTATACAAGGAGCAAAACTTTTCAATGCAATGCCAAAGAGCATTAGAAACTTGAAAAAACACTTGCAAAAAATTCCCGATGAACCCCAAATCCGTGGTTATACAGGGTGCAGGAGAGTTGACTCAAACTCAATTTTAGACATGAAATCTCTCTGCTGATCCATTTCTTCCTTCAGGAATTATGGATTGAATGAAGATTGTGGTGTGGATCAAAAGATTCTTGCCAGAGCGGTACGCTCAAACACATCCAAAAGTATCCAAAAGTAAGTAAAGTTTCGTGCTTCTGCACTTGTTCAAATGTACAAGAGTTGGTTTGTATGTGAAAAAATCTGCGTATGTAAAAGTAAAAAAAAATGTTTAGAAAAATGAGATGATTGGGTAATTAAAAACTACTAACTAACAAACAAATCTTGATTTACAAGTGGGAATATCTAACCAAACTACTTTGATAGCTTAAATGCTCCAACTTGATTTTTTTTATAATGAACTATATAGATGAACCCATAGTCTGCGGCCAGATCAGAAAATTATTATTTTTCACCCGGTTGGTTTCCAGAAACACTACGTTTTTTATTTTCGCCTCAATTGAAAATTTTTTCAAGCAATATCCTGGCATGAAGACTTTTTTTCTTTTTGGAAATTATGCTGAATTATGTGACATTTTTTGCTTTTGCAGCATGCTTTTGAAAATTATAAAATCCCTTCTGCTAGAGGAATTTTTTCTGTTCGACGTTCTTTCAGATTATGAAAATGTTTCCCAGTATACTGTATATGAGATTTGCATTACACTTTTTTTATATAAGAACCAGTAAAATTTGTCTGAGCCTTGACTGTTCTTATTTTTTTTGCACTTTGAGCCTCTATCATGTTCTTATTTATTAATATGATGTAAGCGAGGTATTTTAGGCATTATACCCAATTTTTATTACTTTGACTCCTAAATTGCTTGAAATTAAGTAGTTTCAGGCTCAGCATTGTTCTTACATTGTTCTTTTTTTTTGGCGATTTTGAGCCTCGTTGTTCTTATAAAATTGTTCTTATATTAAAAAAGTGTATGTTTGAAATTATGAAATTGTTTCCCTGTTTTGAAAGTTTCATGCTCTTGAAATACTTTTTGATATTCAAAACTTTGTGAGCAAAAAAAAACATATATCTCATCAAAAAATTGAGCAATTTGGCTAAGAACATTGATGTATGCTTGTTAATAGTAATTCTTATAGAAAAACATGCATTTTTCGAGCCAACAAAATTGTTTTGAAAAAATCTACTTGAGCCCGTTTTTTAGCCGTTTTTTGGCCCAAAATTTCTACATCGAGTACCAGATAAGATGCGTGATGGAAGGCGTTCGTTTCAGTGTGGTTTACATCCACACTGTGACCTAGTAAAAGTAAAAGAGCCTGTATAAAATTTTTTAAACTAGTGTACAGTGAATTTTATGAAAAAGCCTAGTTCTTTCAGTTCTATAAACATCAGCTTTCTGACTTAAATTTCACATTGTAATATCTCCTGTATATCAAAGAAAGAGGCCCGGAAAATCCAAGTTACAAAAACCCGAGTTACGACGAATGTGACGTCATAAGTCTCAAATTATGACGTCATAAGGGATTTCCTAACTCGAAAAAGTTATTACTGTTGTTTTGTAACTGAAATATTTTCATCGATATCTACGTGAGCATGACCACTAAAAAATCATTCAGAACACAAATAGTGACGATCTATTAAAGTTAGTCGTTCGTTTCTTATAAAAAAAAATTTCATGCTCTTGAAATACTTTTTCACATTCAAAACTTTGTGAGCAAAAAAAAACATATATCTCATCAAAAAATTGAGCAATTTGGCTAAGAACATTGATGTATGCTTGTTAATAGTAATTCTTATAGATAAACATGCATTTTTCGAGCCAATAAAATTGATTTGAAAAAATCTACTTGAGCCCGTTTTTTAGCCGTTTTTTGGCCCAAATTTGCCCTAAAAATTTTTTTTTGGAAGTCGGGCTCCATCATATTCGAGGGTTTATAGTTATGCATCTTTGTGCAAAAAATCATAAAGAATCAAAGAACCAATCTCGAGAAAAGCTAATACCTAAGTAATTAATGATGTGCTTATAAATAAATATCGAATTTGGCCAGTTTTTCTATAAAAACACGCCAAGCAGCCAAAATTTAATGTCTAAACACACACATTCTTCAAAAGTAAGCCCTCGTGAGCAAAAAAAAAACATATATCTCATAAAAAAATTTAGTAATTTGACTAAGAACATTGATGTATGCTTATTAATAGTGATTCTTATAGATAAACATGCGTTTTTGAGCCAACAAATTTTTTTTGAAAAAATCAGCTTGAGCCATCTTTTACCTATGATAGTACCCTACTTTTATGCAAAAAAACCGTTTTTTAGCGGTTTTTTCAAAAATCGGGCTCCGTCACATTCGAGGGTTTATAGTTACACATCTTTGTGCAAAAAATCAGAAAAAACTAATGAGCCAATCTCGAGAAAAGCTGGTAACGAACGCACTAACTAACTAACTAACATGGGTTAATTTATAGGACCTCCACCGGGGTAGGTCCAAAAATCCTCTTGCATCTCTATAATAGTATTGAATAAGGGTTTTTTCTGTTTTCGAGGGAAGAAACTATAATAAATTGAAAGAAGATAACCATCTACACGCTTTTTTTTATAAGAATACACTTTATAAGAATGTCCATGATGAAAATGGCCAAAAAATTAAGAATATGCTAAGAATATCACCATCATGGAATTTTGAGACGTATTTACTAAATGTT
The DNA here is from genome assembly GCF_902728285.1 of Clytia hemisphaerica. Lineage (NCBI taxonomy): Eukaryota > Metazoa > Cnidaria > Hydrozoa > Leptothecata > Clytiidae > Clytia > Clytia hemisphaerica. The sequence continues at coordinate 357,143 of NW_027103737.1, read as the reverse complement.
AAATCTAGTCTGAATTAGGATCCTAACCTAAGAATGCTTTATTCCGCTTCTTGGAAAGTCATTAATGGGATATCTGGACATAAGGACTACCCTTCCATTCAACTAAAGGGAGGTTCTGCAGAGAAAAGGATAACAAACTGGCTAAAACATTTTAAAGACTTGCTTGGAAATGTACCAACAGGTAATGCAAACGCACTACCACTTCATCAAGTCTTTGAAAATCTAAACATTCCAACTAATACCTTAGATGAGTTGAAGAAAACTGTAAAACTTTATTCTAGTAGTAATCTTCTGGCTTAGACAACATTCCAACTATTTTATGGAAAGATCCTACTTTTTTTACACTTCTCCTCGAATTCTGTAACCACACCTTCGAATACCATTCTCCTCCATCAGCTTGGCTCACAGGGGGTATCATCCCTGTGCCAAAGAAAGGTGATCTCACCCTTGCTTCTAACTATAGGGGTATCACATTAATGCCAATCGCTTCAAAAATCTATAACAAACTCGTAAATTAGACAAAGAAGTTATTCTCTGTTTCGTTGATTTTAAAAAGCTTTTGATTCTATTAACAGAGAAAAATGTTTGAAATCCTTAAACTCTATGACATTCCTGAAAAAATTATTCTTACCATCAGGGCGCTCTACACGTCTACCAAGGCAAAAGTTTTCTCTCCTGACGGGGACACTGAAATGTTTGACATCCATGCCGGTGTTCTTCAAGGAGACACCCTTGTACCCTTTCTTTTTATTCTAGTTTTAGACTACGTTCTTCATATTTCTGTTGATCCTTTAAACTACAAGGGCATCCAACTTACAGCCCAACAAAGTAGAAGAAATCCCGCCACTTTTCTCACTGATCTAGACTTTGCCAATGATCTCGCTCTTGTCTCTGAGACCATTCAGTTCGCAGACAAGCAATTGATGCCTTCCAGCTTAAAAAATCTGCAGGATCCTGCCTTGACAAAAATCGCCATCTTTGTTTTATGTTTTGAAAGTGTGCAAAAGTGAAAGTAGCAGCAACGACACAAAAACAGACATCTCGCACTTGATTGGATAGTCAAACTCGATATAATTTTAGTACCACTTTTACTTTTTTCAAAAGTATGTATATTAAAAACAAAAAACGACAAAATCAGAACCAAAGTTTTACTAAATTTAATTTTCAATAAAATTTACGAGGTACTGTAAATGCTTCTTTTCGTTGGCTAAACAGGTTCCATTCTTCAATACAGAGCAAAGTCGATATTTTTCGTTTTGGAGGTAGCAGTTTTGGGGACATTTTTCTGAACATATACAAATCTACGCAGATCTTGCCAAAGGATACTACACTCCCTATTAATTTGGGTTGTTCGGGGGTCGACTAATGATTGTCCGGGGGGTAAAACCCGTTGTCCGGGGGGGAGGGGCTAAAGGTCACTTTGTTCGCGGGGTAAATTACTGAAAATTGTTATATCCTCCACCCCCCATATTCAATTTTTTTCTGGAAAAGCCCAATGCTGTAAGAATATTTTAGGATGATTTTCCCAAAAAAGTTAATAATATCCATGATGAAATGGATTTACAATTTACAATTGTGAGCTGAACGGAACATTAAAAGGAGCAGGATTCCGAACCATCGCTCTTTATTAAAACATTACCGTACTGGTTGTTACGGGGATGAAAGAACTAATGGTTTTACCTGATCGAGGCTGTTCTTGGACACTTGAAAATGGTGCTTATTTCGCCGAAGAAACGTCCAGGTGTCATTGTATCAAATATAATTGGAACTTTATGTTCAGAAACAACTTCAACCACACCTTTGTTGATAAAGAACATCTAAATAAGAAAATAGTGCAAGATCGATTACACCATAATACATATAAGAAGGAGAAAGACTGATGTCGTGATACGTAGCTAGGGGTTTCCATTCGTTTTGTTATTAATATTTCCCACTTTTGTGGGTAAATATTCTTAAAATTGGCTTTTTTCAGGATAGATGTAAACTTTTGAATAAAGTAGTTTCGTGTTCTGTAAGTATATAGAGAGTTAACACTAAAGAAACTGTTGTAGCTATTTATAGTGTAAACAAGTGTCACTTAACTTTAGCTCACCCCCACTAATAAGACAGTAACCCTTAACTACACAGGACAGGCAGACAGGTATGGTCTTGAGAAACAAAGACCTGTTTGACGCTATATAAAACAAGGCGAACATTTTGAGACAAATGGGTCTGAAGATTTTTGGTACGATGGTATGCCAGTGTAGGAAAATCTATCAGTTAACAAACCCTACTCATACTTGATTTACATAACGTATAGTTTAGAAGATTTAGATGGGGACACTCATGCTTTCGAAAAATGAACCGTAATTCCTGCCAGCGTGAAATAAGATTTCCCTGCATTGCTAATCAAAGAAACTGACGTACAAAAATTCAATTCAATTCATTCGGTTTTTCCGTAAAAAACGATTACATTACTGGTAATATTTCACAAAGTTATGTACTAGATAGAGTAAAAGATAAAAAACAAGACGACTCAGAGTCGAAAATTTCGCAAAGTATTTGATTGGACCTGAGAAAAACTGGCTCTAACAGAGAATAAAGTTACCCTGACTGAGACAAGGCGAAAAAGTTACTCTTAGACCCCTCTTAGAGCACATTTTCAAAAAATTTTCTACCTTCTAGAGATTTTTTTGACTTTTCAAGTTTCGTACCTTAACTATTTCAGAGACTTGGGAAGGTCAAAAACAGAATCTTAGCATCAGCACACGTATCTGGTACCTATTTATGCCTAAGTACCCCCCCCCCCACCTTCACCATTAAAAGAATGCAATAAATAGAACGGAACTGTCCCAGTGTGGCCAAGTTACATATCAATATCATAATAATATCTTTTGACTATTTACAAAAATATTAAAATGTTTACACCTTGTAGATAAATTAAAAAACATTAGTTTCTCAATATTTCAAAAACTTTTAGTCATATAGATTGTTAACCTCCCATAACCTCCAATTCCAACGGTATATAACTTTCTACTTTAGCATAACTTGGTAAAGTATCTACATACTTTTGAGACGACAGACTTTAACGACAGATACATAATATATACTTAATAAAAGTCAAAATCTCAATAAAACAAAATCAAATACAATCAATTTCGGCGGGCATTTATTTTGCTGATGCCTTGAAAAATTAAAATTAAAATATTGCTTTGAGATCAAAAAATAACTGTTTCAAGGCTCGAAAAGCACAAATTTGGAAAATTACATGAATATTTTAAATTTGATGGAAATCAATTTAATTTTTAAGGCCAATTTTTTTCTGCAAAAATATTTTACCTTAAAGCTACTGCTACTTTGTTACTGGTGTTATTTGCCTTGCATTCATATCATTGTGACGTGGAGTTACATATTTTTGAGAATTTATTGATTTCGGAGCAGGTCGATCAAATTTGATTGACGAAATTTCCATTTCTTTTTGTTATCAATAAGCAATCGATTTGTTCCAATATTCGATAGGTAATGAAACCCATTAGAAAATTTTGAGTATTGATCATTGATTGGATTTGAATGATAGGTAATAGTTATCGGACAGTTGCGAGTACAATATGAGAAATATTTTACGAGTTCCGAGATTTTTCCGTACAATATTTTCCGAGCCTTTAGGTGAGGAAAATATACGGAAAACATCCGGAACGAGTGAAATATTTCCATATTGTACGATTAAATGTCTGATAACTGGTTTATCGGTGACCCAAAAAAAGCACTTTTTGTCTTGGAAAAAAGCGCAGGACACTTTGTAACAAAGTGACGTTAGATTGCTGCTACCGCTACAATGCAACAACATCTTTTCGTCAATTTATATTTTTACATGTAAAATACAAGATATATTGTACTCTTCTTAACCAATCAGATTGTTGATATTTTTTAGATCGCCGATAACATAACATTATCGAATACCTATCAATTACTGTACGTTGGTCTAATGTCAACATCCCCCTTCTAATTTCAACATCCTTCTTAAAGATAGGAATAATTGGAAAGGCAGAATCGCTGATGGAAACTATTTTTCTTTGCTTAGCGATCAGAAAAGAAAATACCTTTTGTCTATGAGTGATCCCAACCTTCCTATTATTCCTATCTCTAAAGAAGGGTGTCGGAATTAGAAGAGGGATGTTGACATTAGACCAACTTACCAGAACTAATCGATATCCAGTCAATTGATTTGTTAGCGATGTGTCATCGATAGAAAATGAATCAATTGTTTTGAGTGGGAGTCTGGCACTGTATAAAAAAGTTTTTCTTTTAAGTTATATATCAGATCAATCAAAACTCAAATCCATTGTATATACAGTATTCAATCAAATTTGATACAAATTTTTCAGTAAGATATTGATATAGACTCCAACAACAGTCTTGCTGTTTTCCCTCGCATCCATTTGGGTTGACCGGGTGAAGGCTCGTACACTTTCCAAGTGAACCGCTGTGAGTGGGAATCCTAAACTTTGACACCTGTGTAGCAATCAAGGTAACTTTTTTCCAATGGATGACTAATTGATAAATAATTGATGGATTGGATATCGTTTGATTTCGAGAATTGATAGACAATCAATAATCAAGATTTTACGGGAAGCTCGATTGGCTATCAATTGTAATTGTGATCAATTTCCATCGATTTATTCTAAAGATGTACGATTGATCACAATTGACAGCCAATTGAGTCCAATCAATTAAAAAACTAATCTATTATCATTTAGAATAGTCTCGATTATCGAAATAAATCGACATCCAATCAATCGGTTGGTTATCCATTAGTCATCGATTGACATTGAGCCTGGAAAATGACAATTAACACATCGCACCTACCTAGCTAGCAAAAGGTAACTTCTATCACTTATAGATTGACACCCCCTGCTCTAAATTCTTCTGTGAAATACTAAGTAAATGATAATCTGTCTTACAACACAACTTAACTTAATCAAATATCAACAAATAACTCTACTTGTAAATGAAGATAATACCTGTCAGTGTTGTCTGTATTATTGTTGTTGTGTGTAGTGATGTTCAAGAGCAACTCTAATTGTAAGATTCCAATCACTTTATTGGCGCATTTACTAACTACACAAACATAAAATACTATGCTTAAACAAATATAAACCTCTTTAAGTACTCTAAAAACATCAAAAACATGAAAAAAATACAAAAATCCAAAGTAAGTCTGACAGCATGATCGAATCCGCCATTTAAAAAAACGAGCAATGTTTACGAATGCTTGGTTCCACCTACCTAGCACTTGCGGAGTGGAATCATTAAATTTTATTTTAGCGAGTGAGTCCATATTTTAGAATCTTCGAGAATGTTCTAGAAGTTTCAACTACTTTCGTTTTCTATTTTTTTTTTCCGCACCGCCGCCGCGAAAGCCTATTACAATACTTTCGCTATGCAAAATTAATAAAAATAAAACATTTTAGATTTTACTGACGACACATAGAAATGAATACTGCGATCATTTCGTTTATAACTGTAAGACAGTGAGGTAGAAGAGGGGGAAAGGAAAGTAGAGGAGAGGGTAGGGACCAGTTATAGGCGATTGGTGATGGTATTCCATTCCTTTATGTCTCTAGCATGATTCATAGCTTCATCCCAGCTCAAGTTTAACGTTTTAAAGTCATTTTTTATTACACTTTGCCATGCTGTTTTTGGTTTCCCGCTGGGCCTCTGATACTCTGAGGTGGCGTAAACAAGGCTTTCTTCATTAGGGTATCATTTTTCGCAGTTATAACCTTACTAAGCCATATCAGTCGTCTCTGCTTCTTGACAATTTTACTCCATCTTTTTACCTGGGTTAGTAAATATGCGTTCTCATTTGAGACTGTCTCTGGCCAATTGAAATTTAAAACACAGGTTCTCGGGAGTTTTCTTTGAAATGGATCGATTATGTTTATTCACATTGGTAGTTTGTCACACTCCAAATTTTGCAGTTATATAGGAAGCTGGGTTCAATGTATGCGAGAAATGCTGATACTTTGGTCTGCAACATCAGCTTTTTATTGAAGAATATTATTTGCAGGTTATTGAGAAAACAATGATAGGGATACGAGGCTTCAGGATGACTTTAAATAGGATTTGGCTAAAATTTTGCGTATTTTTAGTCCGATGACGTCATCAAAACCTGAAAAATCTGAAATTTTGAGTTTGAGAAGGATTTATAAGCAATGATGTCTTTTTATATATTTTTTTTCAGCCTTTTGTCATATTCTAAAACTGCGATTTTTGTGTTATGGTACTACAAAATGCTAGTTCTTTTGCAAAATCTTCTCAGCAGACATTTGTTGTGGAAAAACCTTAGCGGTTCAAGGGAAAAAATTCTTCGACCCTGAAAATATACCCTTTAGGGTGCAGCGCAGACCCGTACCTTCATTTGTCTGAGTAGCCCCCTCCCCAAGAGCTAGGTCTTAATTTCAGGGCTAAGAAACAACTATGATTTGATTTGGACGTTCTATAGAAATTATTTGAATCGTTTTTAAAGCATTTTTTATGTTTTGGGTCTAAATATTGCTAGTCCAGAAGGGCGTAGTTACGTACATTTTCTAATGCTAAAAGTACCAGTTAGAAATCAAACTTTGATGGTTTCTTTTGAAGTTTAGTTCTCTATTAGTGGATAATTTTGACGTCAGTTTTATTTCGCCGAAAAAATTGTCTTGAATATGAATATTAAAAAAAATAAAATTCAATGATAATAATAATAATAATAAGAATTAATCTAAAATAATAATTAATCTATAATAATAATTAATAATAATTAACAATAATAATCAAGATAATATTTTAAAAGGTCTGATTCAAATCCAAGTTTAAAGGAATTATACGGTGTTATATACACCCGACTCGTCTGAAACTGATGTCAGCAAAATTTTAATAAAAGAGTCCTTTCAAATTTGTAAATAAAAGGAGGAAAAAAATCTTGCTCCACATTTTTCTTTATTCATTACAAAAGATTCTATTTATTTCAATCTGCTGAATCAAGATACATTATAACTATGTAAAAGGTCAATGGCTTTAAATATTTTCGGAAACAATATGCTCTGAAGATTTCAACTATATGTACCAGTCAGTTCTACAATCAGTTCCAAAATACTTACAAAAAAGGGAAATTCGCCACGAAATTTTATAACCAAAAACGATTTGTAAGTGCTCTGAATTAGCGGTTTGTGTAATTTACGATGCGCGATCCAACGATTCACGATGCGCGATGCACGATCCATGCATATTTTATGTTAATTATTCTAATTATGCACGAATAAGTTTTCATAATGCTAGCTACAAACATCGTATAATAATAACGAAAAAAAAATAAAAAAAGAAGGGGAAATAATTTATCATAATCAGAATGATTAAAATAACTTATATCTTCTGTTTTGGCGCGAAAAATTTATTAAAACACATACTCATTTTTGTACGTTCATTATTTTTTAAGAACAGTGAATAAGGTAAATAAGGAATCATTGGCTACAATATTACTTTTGGCATGTTCTTATAAAAGCATTTCACCAACTGAATTGCAATAACTGGTGCTTTTATTTATTTGATATTTTTCTTTGTTTGATGATCAAGTTAATTCATTTGATCTTTCTCAAAAAAGGTGAGTTTAAACACGCGCTCTTTATTAAAAAACGTCTTCCCTACTTTACCACAACATTGTAAATTTTTGTTTATAACCCTGTCTCAATCCAATGCATTTGGTTGGTTTAATCGGAGAAATGTTTTTTCTTTAAATAAAGAAAGCAAAAAGGTTACAAGATATTCAATTCAAAGCATGGGCAAAAAAGTTCATGTTCTGATTTGATTTGATTGTTCAGGTTAAAATTAGCCAGTGAAATTGTAGCAAAACCGGAAGTCAATAGTTCCAAAGGGGGTGCGACACCACCTATTTTATTCCCGTATACGGTTGGAAAAAGTTTTGATGGTCGGAAAAGTCTCTGTAATGGTCGGGAAAACTTCAATGGTCGGAAAAGTCGAAAACTTTAATTAGACCATGTTCAGACGTCACGGTTCCGTTCCGTTCCGAAACGGTTCCGAAACAAGTGTGAAGGTCAAAATTCGAAACGTCAAAAAAGAAGACGTTACAAAGCAAAACAGATCGAAACGGTTTTGCTCCACTCTTTTCATCGGAACGGAACTGCTCGGAACTCCGAAACGTCCCGAAACCAATATGAACACACTCGATTCGTAACAAAAATCATGCCGGAGCGAAACGGAACAGTAACGTGTGAACATGGTCTTAGTTTCGCTTTTTCGTATTATTGGTCGGAAAAGTCTCGGGTTCGAAAAAATGGTTCAAATTAATTTTTTTTAATTTAATTTATAATTTTTTAAAATTTTGGTATATAGAAATGTATTTCTCAGGTCTATTGTATGGCGCACCGTTGCGGAAAAAAATAAAAGAAAGATTTTTTTGCAAAAAAATTTTTGATGTAAAAAAAAAACTTTTTGACGTAAAAAAAAACTTTTTGATGTAAAAAAAAACTTTTTGATGTAAAAAAGAAATTTTTGATGTAAAAAAAAAATTAAATGTCAGAAAAATAAAAGTTTTATGAGAATAATAAAAAATCAGCTGGAAAAAAAATCTACTATGCTTAAAAACGGAAAAAAGTAAACATACAATATCGACTATGCTTTCAGCTTGGTGGTTTGAGTTTTAACAAAAGCTGGCTCGCCTAGTTTAGCCCGGGCCATTTGGCCTACTATATGGCCCACTTTTTGGCTCGCTGATTTTGCTGAATAAGCAGCTTTTAAAAAGCGAGTAAGAGTCGATCGTCGATATAAGGAGAAATTTATTATAGACCCGTGCGGCCCGGCAATCATCCTTACGGGAAGTCCAGACCGATTTAAGGCAAAATCTAATCGGGCGCTGTGTCTTCAATTTTGATGCTACGTCTTAGATATTTTGCAAGCTTGTTTTCCATCCGGTAGAGATGCCTCACAGAAAGTTTGACCAGCTAAAAACGCCGTACTGTCCGGCAATCGTCCTTACGGGGCGGGGACGTCCTGCCTGCAGCGTACCTTTCGCGGCCCGGTGACCAGTGGTGACGGTGGAGTGATGAAATTTGGGATGCTTTCCTCCTTCGATATGCTTGACGTCTCCAGAAAGTTTCAAGTCGTGAGACCCACCCAGTCCGGTGTTATTGGAGGGGGTCATTTACGGTCCCCGTAGCGCCCTTCTGTCAACTTTTCAGGACTTCGGACCTATTTTTTCGGAATCTACACACAAAAAAAACATGAAATATCAAAACCTGGATAAAGATTTCAAAAGTGGCCCTTACCCGATTCGAACTGGGGATCGCTAGTGCGTGAGCCGAACGCCCTATACCACTGAGCCATCTTTAAGCCGTACCTTACTAAAACTTCTCAGGGATGTCATTCCTTGGCTAGCTTAACCCCTAAATATTTTTTAGATTTGGCTGAAGGTGTACAGCACCAAATTTCGTAATTTTCCCCTTATATCGGGAAAACGTAAGATACAAACCTCCAAAATGTAATCGGCTTTTTTGGCGGCAGGGTTGCTAGTAACGGCTTGTCACTGTGTCGGGTGCATACTCGGCGCCTTGGGCCCCGCAGGGTTGCTAGTAACGGCTCGAATTTCAGTCAGGTTTAAAAAGGCGTACTTTTACCCATATTATAATAACATTACCCCCGTCTTTTGCCAGTTTGGTATAAAATGTTATGAATTGCGAGATTTTGCTGTGCGGCGATGGCTCAAGGGATAGAGCGCTGGCTCCCGAATCTATGGTCTTTCTTAGGTGGTGGTTCGAATCCCACTCGGTGCAGAAATTAGACTGGTCGAAATTGATGGACAAATGATTGACAGGTATGAAAACTCAGTCAGAAATGAGAAACTAAGTCTCAGAAACTCAGAAACTCAGACAGTCATAAAAGACAGGATCAGAGATAAGGATCACATTTTTGAGGTTTGTATCTTACGTTTTCCCTTATATCGACGATCGACTCTTACTCGCTTTTTTAAAAACTGCTTATTCAGCAGAATCAGCGAGCCAAAAAAGGTGAGCCATATTATTAGGCCAAATACTACACCATAGGCGAGCTTTTATGTTTATGTTCTGTAAAATAGTTAGGTGATATTCATAGTCGATATATTCGCTCTCCGAAAACAAAGTAGATTTTTTTTGCAACATTTTTTTTTTTTTTTTACATCTTTTTTTTTTACATCTTTTTTTTTTTAAATAAAAATATTTTTTATTTTTTTCTGCAACGGCGCCCCATATTATTAACTTTAGGAAACAATCTTACATCTTTAAAATTTATAGATCTTATCATTCCATTCGTTTGTCGATTCTACTCGAGTTGTCTAAGGACGTGATTTTATAAATAGAGCCTTGTTTCAATTTTTCTCTTTTTCGCCGTGTAAACTAGCTTTTTAAGATTCGAATGTTTATCATCGAACACAAACGCGTGACTCTTTTTCGAATGTTTTTATTCAATTTTAATTTAGTATGTGTGGGCAATCTGGACGGTCTTGGAAATATTTTGTATGGAGATTTCTCGAAGTCCACTTCATTTTTTCGAAAAAGCGAAGGGGTGGGAGACTTTTCTTAGCAGGTCACTCAAAGTTTCTTTGTTTGGAAGATGCCTTTGTATTTAGTCGAATTTATGGTTTATCATTCAATCTATGGATATGTTCTTCACCTTAATAAACCAAGAGCATTTCTGCTGCAATATTCCATTCAAAATATCTCTCAATAATGAGAAAGAGAAAGGCTTCGTAACCTCAGTTTTCTGCATTCAAATTTTTGTTATTGGTTCAAATAAGTTTTAGGTGGATCTCTGCAGCTCGATATAGATTTTTTTCGATATTTGGTTGACTACTCAAGCAAGGAAAAAAGAAGTAAAAGAAGAAATTCAAGCCACATCAACAAATCAAGACTGTTGGAAAAGGAAGAAACGAGTGTAATGTTGCCCTTTGGTTTAGAAATTATTTTGTCGATACAAGAAGGTAAGCAATGCTTTATAAAATATATAGTCTCAGTTTCTTTGCATTTTTTGCTCTATTGTTTTTCTCGCTCAGTACTCCTACTTCCTTTCCAATAAATCTTTGAGGTGAACAAAGGAACTAGCCGTATTGTATAAGGGTTGCGAAGCGATCCAGACTCCACCTCAATTCGCAAGTTGCTAGCAAAATAAGAGACACTCTAAAAATCCCTCTAATAAATAAAGCCGCTATAGAGACAGGGTCGTAAGCTAAGAGCTTTAATGCCCCAAACACACCACATAATCTACGGAGGCACAAAACCCACCGCCGCCCGCCGCGCATCGCTCTTTTTTTCCCTTCTAATTATTCTAGTGTAAATGGTGCCTTAATAAAATCGAACGATCGAACATTTTTATCCGAATCACGAATCGTCTGTCGAAATCATCAAAACATAAAATTAAAAAAAAAAAAAATGTACAAAGATGGCTTGTTGGTTCTTGGGCAGTTTTGATTTATTTCTTGACAAATTGACAAATTTGATTACCTCCGTACTTCTTTATCATAGAATATCCACTTGGTTTTGCAAGGTAAGTTTCGTTCATTAAAAGAGCACTCCTCCCGCCCGCCCGCGCGACTTGCAAAAACCTCTCATTGATTGACCTTATTTGATACTTGAGACTTGTTGTTAAAAGTCAAGGGATGATGAAGATCATTTCTGTCAACGTTCAAACTAATTTTTTTCATATAACAGCAAAATAAACATTTAAAACCGAAGAACCACTGCTTACATTGCTTAGATGAGTGCCGCCCGCGCGGCAATTTGATCAACTTCAGATTCTAAGTCCGTGTTTCGGCTTCCGGTAATTTTGTTGCTGTTCACTGTTAGGGTACACCATTTTAAAACGGCATTTTTCGCAGTCCTAGCTACCAAACCGAGAAAGTTTCTGTGGCTTCAAGCCAAACCATTCAAGGTCATTTTGATAAAATCATCGGTTTGGAGATGTGATTTATATAGCAAATTTTATAGCAAATTTTCGCTTGGGATAGAAGTTAAAGGTACTTGCACAATATAGCAAAACTGCTTTGCTCATAAATTCGCTTCGCAAAAACCGATTGATTGCTGTCCAGTTCATATCAAAATCCTCCTTAAAAAATTGACAATATTTCAATGGTAAAACTTCCTTCTAGAAATATTGCTAGAAACCAACCAACCACTCCTGTCTCCTCTCTGGTTACCCTCCTCTTTGTAGAGTTCTTATCACTTGAGTCTTTCTCAGCATTCATAAATGTTCACAGGAAGAGATCTGTCAAGGTGAATATTCTTGGATTGATTTTCCTTTGTTTCATTTTTAGGACACTGCTTATTGATATATTATTAGGCTTACAAACTGAGATGTAACACGATGTGACTTGGTGAGCTTTGAACCCACCTTTATGATTTTTGATAAATATATTTCATGAAATTGTTTGTTTTGTTTTAATTTTGTCTCCATCCCTTACCACAATTATTATTGCATATCTTTGATAATTTTCAGTCTTAGTCTGAGTCCTAAGCTGAATATTTCTAAATCTACGACGTCGCAAACTTGACCTATGCGGCTTCAAAGTTGAAAGTTGAGATTTTTGTGACACTTCTTAGGATTTTTCTGCTTTCCTTTTGCATCTGCAATAATTCCATACCTCGGAGGACCTCACACGAAGTAATGTTGAGTTATTTCAAGAAAAATGAACTTTCAAAAGTTGCTCAAACCCGTGCAGTTTTGGAAAAACTACGATCTTAGTACATAACTTTATATGCATCCCACAGCCTTTCGCTTGCATTTATGATGCTAATTTTTCTTTTATATGAAAAAGAAAAAGCTGAAATTTTACTCATAGCTGAAATTGAATGAATAAGAATCGATAATTGATCGAAATTAAAGAATGAAGACACCAATTTTTCAATTCCCGCTATTTTGCAGACCACGGTTTTCCGGCCCCTTAGCTAAGTCGAGTAGTTTGAATTTCCCTACGGACGGTGCATTTACAACATTGGTTGCCAAAGCGTTCCAAGTATCAATGCTCTAATAGTAAAGTTAATTCGTTTTGATATCCTCTAATGCCGTCTTCAGTAAAATTCCTCTTTAATTCGAGATTGTGCTTACGTTGAGGTCGATTTCGAAGAACGAGTTTCTGGCACAGGGAAGATTTATCATAGACATTAAGATGTTTATATACTTCCGCCATGTCCCCAATTTTACGCCGGATCTTGAGGCTGGGTAGGTTCATGACTTGTAAAAGTTCTTCATATGAATGGTTTCTATAACCACCAACAAGTCTTGTAGCCCTACGTTGGACACTTTCAATTGCATCAGAGTTTTTTCATCAGCCGTGGAGACCAAACTGCTTGCGCGTACTCAAGGCGAGGTCTCACAAAGGCAATGAAAAGTGTGCAGAGCATCTCGGGAGAAAAAAAGTCGAAGCTTCTGTCAATCAATCCAACGATCGAGTTAGCCTTCTTGATCTTGGTGTAGATGTGTTCTTCGAAATTCAATTCACTATCAATAATCACTTCAAGATCCTTCTCTTAATCGACATGTTCTAGGACAGTGCCAGCTGTCCTCGTAAAAATGTGCATGTTGAATGTTCCAGAATTTCCCTAGAGTCAACACGTGGCACTTGTCGGGATGGAACTTCAACAACCAGTCATCAGACCACTTTTCCATGGCCTCGATATCGTGCTGAAGTCTAATTGCATCTTCAGCGTTATTTATTTCTTCAACAAGCTTTGTGTCATCGGCAAAGAGAAACATTTCTGAGTTGGTAACTTCAGCTAGATCATTGATGTATATAACGAAAAGGAGTGGACCTAAGACACTTCCTTGTGGTACACCACTTTGCACTTGGCATTTCTTGGATAACTTTCCATTGACCTTCACAATATTGGTAACAATCGGACAAAAATGCTTTTATCCAACCAAGTACACTTCCTCTGATACCATACGCTTTGAGTTTTCTTAGTAATCTGCGATGTGGAACGGTGTCAAAGGCCTTTGCAAAAACGAAATAGATTGCGTCAACAACCTTATAATTGGATATCGAGTCCGCACATTTGTTCTAAGTAGTGAAGTAGTTGTGTCACTGTTGATTGCTTGCCAATGAACCCATGTTGTTTGTTTGATAGCAATTTCTCATTCGTGAGGTGTTCCATTATTTGTTTCTTTAGGATTCTTTCCATTACTCTACACGCAACTGATGTTATACTAACGGGCCTGTAATTTTCTGCAAGGCCATTTTCTTTTTTCCTTTCTTGTAGATCGGGGACACATGTGCGGTCTTCCATTCCAATCACCAGGTAGTTTACTTTCTACGAAGGACTTGACCATGATAGTATGTAAAGGACTATCTAAAAGGCCAGCTATTGAGTATGACTGAGTGAATCTCATCAGGTTCTAGCGATTTATTAAGATTCATACCTTTCAGTTCCTTTCTGACCATGTCGATTGTTAGATAGAATGCTACATTTGTGTCTGTTCCAGCAGGTTCATTCGTAAAAAACACTGCAAAACTGATCCTGCAGAATGTCAGCTTCATCCTCATCAGTAAAACGAAGTGATGATTTATTATTTGGATCAAGGAGAAGAGGGGAAATTCCCGATTTGGTGTTCATTGAGTTTCGGATACGCTTCCAAAACTTCTTAGGGCTTCTTTTTGCGTGACCTCAAATTCGTTCTTCTAGTCTTCTTCTTTCTCGTCTGATCTTTCCTGTAACCTTTTTTCTCGCAGTAGCGTAAATAGCTCTATTTCTCTGTTCCGAAGTTGTACCTATTGATCTTATCCATTTGCAATGAAGGCGACGTTTTTCTTATAAGCTTTGTTGAATATCTTGATCGATTGCAAAACTTCCCTTTTTTCCGTAAGCATGTTTTCCCTTCGTACGAGGAACGTACCGATTCCTAAGCTCGAATAATTTATCTCATAACGTCTTGCAGCAATCATTTACGTTTGCATTTCCTGCTTTTTGACGGAAACCTGTAATCCAGTCAGAGTTCTCAAGATGTCCTTTCACTGCTTCAAAATTTGCCTCATTGTAGTTATAGCTTTCATTAATGCATTCTGTTTCAAGGTAACATTCGAACGTAAATGATACACTGCGATCACTTTTATGAAGTGGTGAATAGGATATGTTGCTAACCTGGCTTTCTTCATTTGTCAGAGTCAGGTCAATAAGTGATGGCTGATCGGTACCTCAAGCTCTCGTTAGCTCATCGACGTGTTGGTAAAAGAAGGAGTCTCTTAAAGCTTCGAGAAATTGTTCGTCTTCCTTCGTGTCATCGTGAGGAGTTGACCAGTTTTCCCAATTGATATCTTTATAGTTGAAGTCACCGACGATACACTTATGACTGTATTTCTTATTCATTGCTATTTCCTTCAGAAGAAGATTAAGTGCTGTATTGTTTTTTGCTGATGTTGGCGTGTTGGTTGGACTTCGATACATACATCCAAAAAGCAAAGAATCCGCTCCTTTGAGTTTGATTTCCAGCAAGCATACCTCCTGAAATTCACTATTGGGTGTCACTTCGACTACATTTTTGATCGATTTATGTGTCAAAACGATGATTCCACGTCCAACATTATTTAAGGCATTTGTTTCGTAGGGTTCGGAGTAGCCTTCAATGTGGTAGTCTTGTATGAGACGTTCTTTTTTCGAATGTTTCGGTTTTACTTCACAAATTGCAATGATATCGGGTTGTTCTTTTGAAATCACTTCATTTAGTTCTTTTCTCTTTATTTTAGTTAGTTGGTCTGCATTAGTATATAGTATGTTAAGGTTTTTTCGTTTGTTAGTTTGTTCGTCTTTCTTCTTTGTTACGTCTTTTTTTCGTGTTTGGTTTATTGCCGATCTTTGGCGTTTATCTTCTTTACACCGAATCCGTTTTTTGCAAAACCCCGCACTCTCCAGACTCCATCTTTTTCGGTTTGATTTCGTGCCTTAGCATCTTCTGCCGCCTCTTTGTACTTTTTTCTTTGAGCTGGAGTTAGATCTTCGCAAATGCTCATCCCCTTATAGGCATCAATTCCTTTTAGCGCTGGGAGATTTCCAAAAACATTCATTTTCTCTTCCTCACTGTTCAGAGTAACAATGAGGGGACGCTTTTTCCCGTCTACTGATTTGCCAATTCTTGAGATATACTTGATGTTAATTTTGACGTGGAGCTTTTCGATGAGTGTTTTCACCCATGCTTCATCTTTTTTGGTAGCATCCTCTGTCGTTGGATCCTCAACACCATGGATGATGACGTTCTTTGATCTTCTGATCTTATCCCTTTCTTCTGCTGCCTCCTCCTCGTGGACCTCTTTAACGGCGGTCTTGATATTGTCATTAGGCACTTGGACATTGGCAGAAGTGGCTGCAGCATACGATTTTTTACATTCCTCTTTCAATGATGTTAAGATTTCCGTTCGGAAGGTTTCTAGTTTCTCAATTTACTCTCTACATATTCGACAGTATGAAACGCCGGGTCATTAGACAATTTCTTCTCTAGATTAGTGAGCTCTTTTTTTTGAGATTCAATAATCTCGAGAAGGTGTTGTTCATTGGACTTCAATTTCTTAATTGTCTTTTCGTTTTCTTTAATCGTCTCATTTAATTTTGCAAGCTCGGCGGCCGTTCGCAGGGATGGTTGAGGTCCAGGTTGAGGGGAGAGGACCAAAAGATCTTTAGTTACTTTCACACAATTTTGACACACGTATTTGCATGCGTTCGCAGTTCTTCTCCCGTCTTTACAGACTGCAATCATGTAGGGTGGTAGCCTTGTACAAATGTAGTGCACTAGTCGATTACACTTCGAGCAGGTTAAACTTTCTTCGAAAAAAATATTGACGTTCGTAGGGCTCCGAAAGCATTGCTAGCCTTTTTGATACGATTGGTAATATCAACATAATCCTTACAGTCCCTTGATATAAAGCAACCAAGGTAGCAAAACTTGTCAACGATGGGGAAGTAAGTGTGCGCACAGAGCTTTATGGGCGAGAGATCGATTCCGTCATAAGATTCAGGATCAGAATACGATTTCGGTGGTTTCGAAACAAAAAGGATTTCCGTCTTTGAGGGTTTATCTGGAGTACGAATATCACCAACATGAACTCCCATCCCAAATTTCAAGAAGTGAGTGATCAACAGCGGAGAGTAAGTTTCTGTATCCGATCTACTTTCAAAAAGCACAGCAGTATCGTCTGCATATTCAGAGTCGTCTACGGAAAAATCAGATCCTTTGGTGTTGTATCTCCGTCCTGTTAGCGTGAAATCTTCCTTGGTGCGGTACATGCATAGCGGTCGATCGTGCATTTTCCGCCATGTTTGCATTATTGCGGCAATGTAGATGACAAATAACACGGGCCCGAGGATGTCACCTTGTTTAACTCCGATTGTGCAGGGCATAGTGTTATCAACCGAATCAACTTGAAAATTTACGTTGAAATTTACGTGTAGAACTTTCAAAATAGAAATAAGTTTGTCTGACAAGCCGAACTTTTGCAGGACTTGCCAAAGCAATGATCTGGGCACCCTGTCAAATGCCTTGACAAGGTCAAGAAAGAGTACCCATGCTTGAAATTCTTCGCTTTCTTTGGCATGACAAAACTGGGGCTCGCGACACCACCAATATTGGTACTACGATGATCTTCTCCGATTGTGCGGCAGAAGCAAGTTACTTCCAGCTAATCACAACCACCAAATGAGTAGACCATCATGATAGCACAGCCATAAACATCTATGTGAGCATCATGGTTGTTGTTGTTCTTCTGGGTGCGGCAGCTGACGGATCTAATGACACCGATTCAGGTGGCCGCCACACCCTTTTTTTGATTTTTGGTTTCTATAAGAACAACTTAAACTCAAATTTGGAGTAATTGGTGTTTCTTTTTAATTGCTTTATTTTTGAAAATCTGAAAATTATGTTAAGAGGGAATCTTGGGGTTAAATAGTCATAATTTTCAGCAGAGGAAATAGTAAGACTTCCCTGTCTCAGTGATGCCAGTGAAATTCTTTTTGCCAATGGGGATAAAAAGTAAGAGCCAAATACAGAAGAGGATGACCCTGTGTCACAGACCCGCTGGGACCCCAGCCCCTCTGGAAAATTTGGCAAAACTTCGTCCCCGGTGGGAAAATACCCTGTACATTCATCCCCACTAGGAAATTGACTCTGATTTTATCCCCATTCGAAATTCAATGGTTAAAAATTGTACTCCAAACCCTTCCCCACTGGAATTTTAAGCCTTGAAACAATAGAATTTCTATCCCAATTGGGATTTCAATAGGAGTTTTTATCCCCACTGAGGAAAAAAGTTTCACCGGGGCTATGAGACAGTGGTGTAGGATGGGATCGAGTTTAAAGGCCGAAGGGCTAGATAGGAATTCAATCTTACCCAAGCAAGAAAAAGTGAATCTTTGAGTTTTGGAATCTAACGCTTTCTTTGTTTTCCACACTAACAGGCGACAGATTTACTTTTTTTCCGGCGTTTGTATGAAATTTGATCACGCGTTTTGGAAAGATGATAAGTGGCTTTATTTCCCAAACAAGATCTTTAAACGAGTAATGATTCTGAATTGATTATTATTATAATTCTGGTGCTTAAAATTTTGTGTCATTCAGTGGATCCGATCTATCGGGTTTTTGACACAGAGATAAAATCATCGTTATTTTTCTCAAAATTGTGATTATCCATTTTTCGGACACAGTGATTAATGAAAACAATAGTTCTTTCTCTAATTTTCTAATTAGTTTCAGTTTCAAAATATATCCATCGTAAAAGACCTTTCTAGAGGAAAATCAAATATGGCTGAACCGCCATACTCAACGAAAAATAAGATATCCTCAATTAATTAAGCCTTGCATACAAAATGTCATTTTATTTTATATTATGTTGTCAATTATTGTTTTCTATCAAACATCTTATCCTGTAAGGATATCACAGTTTTCCGATCCAATCTTTTTTGAAAATGGTAAACAATATATATTTTAATGATATTTTTTGTTGTTTTGAACTAATGAGAAATAATCGTTTGCACAATCCCTATGCGGAGAAGTCTAAAAATCCTCAAAAATGCTATGTGAATAACAGTGAGAAACTCTCCCTCGCAGAGTATTTTTTGATATTAAAAGTCACACCAAAGAATGGTTCTGAAACAATTACGAAAATACCTATTCAAATATTCAATTACTGTTCAAAGAAGCCTTCAAAATATCGGCTTATTTGTGATACTTATATGACTAGTTATAATGAGTTATTTTGTTTTTATTTTTGTTGTTTTTCTAAGTTCAGTTTCATTCATCCAAAGTTACACAATAAACTACTTTATGTACTTCTGTAGTAGCTATACTCCCATTCTCAAAGACCCACTGGGACTCCTTTCGACTGGAAAAATTAACCAGAATTCCGTCCCAAGTGGAAAATTATCCTCAAATTTTTGTCTTCACTGAAAGTAATCAGATAAGTAAATCCTCAAAACAAAATGTTGTGCTATTTTTATTTTTTTCCATCCAGTTCCATCCCCACTGAATTTTCTTGCTCGAAAACGATGGAATTCAAATCCCCAGCCATAAAAAAACTTGAGAATATCAATCTCCATCAAGTTTTGGTCTGTTGTTTGTACCCCCAACTGACTGAAAAAATCTCACCGGGTCTGTGAGAAGGGGGTGTAGTCATCTTTGGATGAATTCATGATATGCGCCATTGCAATGTCTTCTAACATTACATCACGGAACCAACAGCTGATTGGTTGCAAGTGGCGTATTGATTAATTTTACGTCACTTGCAACCAATCAGCTGTTTGGTCCGTATAAGACATTGCAATGGTACATATAATGAATTAATACCGAGTTTATGTATTGGAGGATATCGAGGGCGACGGTAATTGAAATGATACAAAACAAAGTCGATAGTTGATGTACGGCTCTATATCGCCTTTACTCACCTAAACAGACGACGGTATTTTGGTGTTTTTTACCGTCGTCGAGCAAAGTGGACGGGGATTTTGGAGACATGTCAACTTTGCTTTATACCGTCCCCATCGATTTATCTCGAATACATAAACTCGCTAATTAAGCTTCAAGGCCGGTCTCCACTTGCGCGCGCTTCGATCGCACTTTTTCGAGCAAAGCTTCCATGCTATTGGTCAAAAGAAAAATGAAGCAACTCCATTGGCGCGATCTGACGTAACGGTTGAAAAAAGTTGAAATGTGTTCAACTTTTTTTTCCAGCGCGCGCTACATTTTTATGACGTAATCTTTTTTCCAAGCAAAAAGGATTGAAGTCAAAAAGTGCGATCGCAGCGCGTGCAAGTGGAGACCGGCCTTAATACTATAAAATAATGAGTAAAACCTTGAATCTAAGTTCGATTTGATTCAGTCAGCTCATTGTGACTGAATATCTAAATTTCAAGACTTTCTTTACAATCAGTAAAAAGACAAAGATTCTTCGAATCCTTGAAGATGCATCACCTTAGACATGTTTCCCGAGATTGGTTATAAAGCTACATCCGAAAAAAAATCCAAGAAGCCATTCTTGTCAATTTTCTTAAGAAAATAGGTGTTTTAGGGACCGCAAAGCCTTTTAAAATGTTCTTAACTTGTTCTTAATATTTTGGCTCATCGAATCCGTATATGTTCTTACTTATACAGTTTGTTCTAATAAAAGAAAACGTAAATGTTTGTGACAATCTTGAGTTATATACAATTTTTTTTATTACCAACTATGACAGCAGTTTAGATATTTAGAATTTTTCAAAAGTGTTCTCCAACTTAGAATTTTGTGCTTACTCTGTAAATAGCTTGGTCCGCAATGATTCTTAATTGAAAATGAAGATGAAGATACAACTTCCAGGCCATCGCTCTCTCCTTTGCCTTTATTTTTCTGACATCTGTAAACACTTCGATTCATACCATTGCATACACGTTTTTTATAAGAACAAACTATATAATAACATAAGGCTTAAGAAATGTTAAGAATAAGCTTAGGACATTCTAAGGTTTCTTAGCAGATAGTGAAAAACACTCAATAATTAATGAAAATGATAACCCGCTAAGAACATTTTTAAGCTTAAAACCTGAAAGCTGTAAAGTTTTTGAATGTTCTTATAAAAACAACCTGTAGGTGCAATTTTCGCTTGGGAGGGGTTTCTATCACTTCGTGGTTTTTCTTTCCTAATGCCGACTCTTCCTTCGCATTTGCTTTTTGTTCCATTCCCACTTTGAAGATGTGCACCGCCCACCTTATATGGTGTTCTAGAGACATTACGATAAATGGGAAATTGAATCTTCATCGAGTAGTCTGGCAAATGTCTGATATGATGTCTGTGCTCGTTCCTAATCCTTTCCTGGATACTTTTAAATGTGGGGAAATTTAATTTCCACCTAATAAAGTATTGCTATAATCGATTCGCTTTAAATGAGATATTCGCTCTTGTTCGGCTTGCCATTAACCAAAGCTTCAATTCTAACAAACGACAATTCTTGGAGCCAAACAAGGCCGTTAGTAGCTTACAAAATGTAATAGCAGAAGTAATAATGATTTGAAAATATTCTACGAGTTTCCTTATTTTGAAAGAGAAATCGTCTGTAATTTTTGGTAAACAAATAAAAATTCTTTCTTTCTTTTAGCCAAAATTGCTACGCTGATTTATAAACCTTGATCTAAAATCTGTAGTCATCCGTAGGTCAAAATATATTGAAAATTTTTTTTTGAGAATTTTAGTTATTTCCTTGCTTTTAAAAACTTAAAGTTCGGGAGAGAAAGTCGCTTTTGGGCTATTATATTTATTATATGTTATAAAATATTTCAATTTTGAAAGACTTCCAGGCTATATTCTGAGCCTTACGTATTGGACCATTCTTGAACTTTTGGATTCTCAGGTCCTGAGGTCGTTAGTTAAGACTAAGTCAGAGCGCTTCCAAATTGTTTGTGGTTACAAGATTTCGTGGGGATTTCCCTCTTTTTCTCTTTGACCTTTATTGTAGCCCAGGTTTTTTAGACTGGATGACGTAGTTATCTTCACTGGAATCAAAATAAGGCCTCGTTCAAAATTCTTCCCTGGTATATCGGTATCTGGTTGTTGATATTATAAAACACTGGAAATATTCTAGCCGGTTACATGAAAAAGTATTTTACGGGCTTTCAATATTATTAATTAATACCATCAATCAAATATTAATCAATCTCAAAACAACAAAAATTCACATAAAACAACTTTTGTAGCCAAACAAGGTTGCGATGAGGTCGTAATATTAGCCGTTCGTATATTGATTGAAAAACAGACGTTTCCTGATTTCAAAAAGGAAATTACCAATAAAAACACCGCAAACAGCTATGTTGGACATTTTTGTTTCTTACCAATATAACCCAGGAATTTACATGCAGGCGCTTTTTTATTTTACAAGATATTTGTATTTTTCACAAAATAGCTTTGTTAGATTTTAAGTACAGTGAAGTCTAAACATAACTCGAACCCGCACGGGGAACGCAAATTTCTAAAAAGGCGAGAAAACTTGTTCAAGTTAAGTAGACATTCGAGTTATAGAGGTTTGAGCTGAAGGGCCTCGACTGTACAACTATTGTCCAATGGGACAATATAGAAAATTAATTTGTATATCCACGGTGTCACTAAGCAAAAAATCGCGGATACCTAGCGGGTCATAGTTTGAAAAAACAAAAATGACGAAATATTTAACATTTAATTTTTAACTATTTTTCAAGCAAACCTAACCATAAATGAAATAGTCAAGGTTCAGAATCTTATTAACTTGGTACAAAATACAATGCAGTCTCCATAACTCGAACACAAAATGGAAAGCACAAATAGGTTCGAGCTATAGAACTTCTGAGTGGTAGTTTATAGGGTATTATTACCTAAAAAGGACCATGACTTGTTTGAGTTAAGGAAACATTCGAGTTGTAAAGGTTCGAGTTGAAGAGACTCAATTGTTAAAAGACATGGTTGTGAAACCTCGTCCGATATTGTTTGTTTGTTCCAAAAAGCTTTTGACCCTATTTCCTTCAGGATCTTCATATCTTATTTCTTTGCTTTGAATTCGGTTCTCGATCTTGTATGATTTTAATTGCCAATTTTAATACTCTGATTTATAACATGAATTAAGAAAATTGCATCCGTGAAATTTTCACTCATATAGTTAATCAGATGAAAACTTACGAAACTTAATAGAAATCTAATCAGGAAAACAAACCCGGATATGTCTTTCATAAGAGATTGAAATTGAGATTAAATTCAAATCGAAAATGACATGGAAATCATTATAAAGGATAGACAGTATCAATTAAATTGTGGTTACAAAACTTAACTCTGATTTACCTACCATGCCCACTCATAATTTCAAATCAATCAAAATTAACCCGTTTCTAGAGAGAGAAATTTGCATTGAATAGAATTAATAGCATGTAACAGAAGCACGAATCCTATACCGTGAGTATCACAGCTCGAATGAATACTTTCTTTTTGAAAACTTTGCCTCTGGTACCCAGGGTACGAATCCTATAAAATAGGACTTCATTTTTTGGCTTTGCTTGAGCACACAGTAAATCTATACCACTGGACCAAGTTTTTTTTTGGTAAAAAAATAAGCCGAAAATCGTGATCAAGTGCGCAAAATTTATTCTCCGTTTCGGGAAAGTGTGTAGAGTCATGCTAAATATAATGGATGCCTGACTCATTTATAGTTTGTTCAAAATCTTGGCAGTCCGCACATTTTTATACATTTTTCTTGATAGAGAAGAGATTTAATGGAATGTTATGCTTCGTTGGAATAATAATTTTGAGTTGTTTATTTTAAGGCTTTTAAAAATCGAGAATCGAGAAAGTTTTAAAGATCTTATAGCCGTAATATAATCCACACAAAATTATCTTTCCTACGAGATAATACTTTTTTATCATATAATTTTTCCTTCAAGAGCAATGTGTTAAAATGTGCTCATACCAAACTTTTTTTTTAATAGACTCAAAATTGTTCAAATGCTGAGAGTTTTGAACATAAGCTTTGCAACATTGTTGAATTGTAAGCAGTAGCATGAGAACCATAAAAACATAGTCACCCTAGACTGTCAACTCTCCCGCGGGAGACTCTCGCATCTCAACAGTTTCTGCCGTGTGAAAAAAAATTCTTCTAAAATCTTCCAACTGTCTTGATTTTTTTCCAGAAGGTGAATCAAAAAGGTTATATTTTAATAAAGTTACATAAGTTGTCGAGAAAAAACGAACAATAGGATAGAGTTTTACTCTCTCAAAGTGTTCAATTTAGGGTTACCGTTGGCACGAAACCTGCGATAGTCCTCAAGGGGGGTTCAGGGGGTACCCGATTCTGCAGTTCCGCCAATTCTTTCTCCAATTTCCGTCAAACGTCTAAAAATAATTCTAATTTTCCGTCTCCATTGGAAAACCCAATTTCCGTAATTCTGTCAAAATTTTTGCCAAATTTCGCCACTCCTTCCCAAAAAAGGGCCGATTCTGCTCCTCCGCCAAGCATGAAACCCGCCCCCTCAAGACCAAAGACTTCAGGATACTAAGAATTGTTCGGCATAGAAAGAGGGTGGAATAAAAAGTCCAAAATACAATCACGTTTAAAATTCACATTAAATTAATTGTCTTGATAAGGGAATTATTGAATGATTATTTACAAGTTTAATGAGTTTTAATTTTTGGAGGATTATAATGACCTCATCCAATTTTCCATATTGACATTGTTGATTTTGGTTTTCGCCTTTAAAGACGTGCATTGTGTTAACCGAGCCAAGCTTCTGAACGACTTATGGATGTTAATTGGATGTATTTGTGACGTTTCGTACCAACTAAGAAGGTATTGGGTGGTATTATAACACACGCTGTTTTTATAAGAACAAAGTATATTAGAACACAGCCAAAAAAAATCAAGAATATTCTAAGGACATTTTAAGGCATTGCAGACTCTAAAACGTGAAATTTTTAAGTTATACTCTCCAAATGCTTGAAATAAGAAAATTTCAGGATGATTCCCTTTAGGCTTAAAACATTTCTGGCGTTTTTATAGAAAAGAAAACGTGTTATGCATGTCAGGTAGACTTCTATATCATCTTAGTTCCAGAGCCTCATCTAGCAAATGTTCTTTTTCAGGTAGCGTCATGTTTTTACTGTCTAAAATTTCATTCAGTACATATTTCCTGATATGTTCGATTTGTAAATCAACTAATGATTTCTCGATCTGTTGTTCCATCTCTTCCTCGTTAACTGATTCATTCGTTCTTTCGTTCGTTGATTCCTTCGTTCCTTCGTTTTCGCCTACTTCTTCTTTGGTATCTGTTTTTCCGTCAGTTAGCATCGTCAAATTCTAGAAAAAGAATACAAATTAAAATTTCAGTGTGTACAAGCCATCAGATTCATTGTAGGCTTATTTAATAAAGTTTTATTCTACTTTTGTTATTGACTTTTTTGCTTAAAAAAGGGCTTAAAATTAGCATTTCGTAGCCATTTCTAAGATTTGGATTGTTCTAACATTATTTTTAAGTGGAAAAGGTTACTTAGATGTTTCCAGAAACACTTTACTTCCATTTAAATGTAAAGTGCGAATTCGAGACATCGTGACCATATTTCTGTTGGAAGATCGGTATTTTCCCAACCAGTGCGGGTACAAAATTGTTATCTAACATTTTCCATTTAGTTAGGTGCGTAAGACCATAAGTCCCTATGAAAAACACTGGTCTGAAAGCTTATTGTTTTAACTTTTTGTTAGCTTTTTCCTTTTTTGATATCAAAAGATAAAAATCGACTTGCTCAGTTTTTGATCACGTTACCAAGTACGGGGAGTACTTGGGATTGGTTTAAGATTTAATCACATGATCAAAAAGTGAGCAAAACAAACTGACTTCTGAACGCAAGTTCAACTAAGAAACAATGGAAGGAAACAAAAGGCTTCCAGACCAGGGTTGGACGTCAGGTCAAAGACTTACCAGGAACTTAATAAAAAAGTTGGTTAATGTTTTTCTTCTTAGATTGAGGAGGAGGATATAGGGTAAGCAGGTACCCTTTCCCCTACTTTCGGGAAGTTAGTTAGAAAAAGAATAATCTCATAACAGATCATTCATTCTGCGCATGGCAAATATGACGGTTTGACACAGTTGTCAAAACAATCAAAACCCGCGTTTCTTTTTGCTTGAAAACGAAAGTGAAAGCGACTGGCTTCTGATTATTATGTTTGTTATTGGTCTCATGCGCAGAGTATCAAAATCTGCTCGGAGATTAGAAAAAGAAGAGCCTTTTGTTCCTACTCCGTTCGAAAAAATTACTTAAACGGTTTATGACTTAAACCCAAGCTGGCACACAACGTTGTTTCAACGTTTATCTAACGTTCACAACGTCCATATAACGTTAGATAAACGTTGAAACAACGTTGTGTGCCAGCTTGGACGCTACTCACGTTTGATTCTTCATTAGTTTCAATATTGTCTCTCTTCTTCGGCGCGTCGCATAATACCCATGAGAAGTATGCACAAGTAGTGCTCAGTCCCTTACTGTGATGACCAATGGGAAAGCCAGTTGTAATCGTCGTTAATATGGCCAGTGTGACCAAGTACCTTAATGTTTGAGTGGTTGTCATAGCGTGGTTTGTATTTTATTCTTCTATGATTGAAATGATATTATAAGTTGGTTTGGATATCGGTATTTTAAATCGAAATTTCCGCCATTATGAAAGCAAGCGTTCGATTTGCGTAAGGGATCGCCTTAATAGATTCAAAAATTTCCTTCCATAATGGTGGAAATTGACGCTCTCTAAGTCGACATTCTCCATCCCATGCTCAGCCCCTTCAACGTGCATATCCAATTTTTTACAAAGATATTTCTAATAATATACTTTAGTACATAGGGCATAGCATGTAATTGAGCCATTCAATGACGTCATGCCGAGATGCTGACACCATTAATGACTGATATATTATTATAAAGGAACAGTTTACCTCCATTTAAGAGTAAAGTGGTAGTTAGATTAACCTTTCCAACGTGCAAGATTTTTTAAAAATTGTGAAAACTTTCAAGAATTGATTTTAATCACAAAAGATACATATTTTATAGATTTTGAAGATTTTAATAGAATCTAAATACTAAAATGCGGATATATATTGTATACATCATAGGATTGCATGAAATAATTTTCAAGTGATATTCTTAATTCTTGAATTATATTTAATAGAAACAATAGAAAGAAATCTTAACATGTTTCTTATAATCATGATTTTATTTCAAATCTTTATATAGTGCCTTTTTATAGTGGCATTCCTCACAATTTATTTTCAGAATGATTCAATACGCCATCAATATAGAATGGGATATATAATCCGCTTTTTTACAGAAAAGCTTTAAATAATACTCTGTAACATTAAATCCTAACAACGAATTATAAATATATATTGAGCCGTTGATCCTACTCTTGCCTATTCTCGGCTTGGCAATGTCAATGAGTTGGTATATTTTTAGAAAAGCTTTTGAATGAGGAATTTACAAAGCAGTTTCCGTATTTAGTAGTACATACTTTAAGTCTTATTGCCGAAGTGCATGACAACCGTATAAGCTCTAAAGGATAGGAAAAGAATCTTTCCAATCATTCCCAGTTAAAAATTAGCTAAGAAATTTCCTACTTTGTGTCAAATATTATGGCTATTGTTGTACATTGTTGTCTTTTCTAGAAAAGGGAATCGATGTTAGCTCCAAATTTGGAACCCCTGTATGTAACACAACCTCAGTTTTTGAATTACACTGTATTATCAGTGTCTTTTGTCTTTTGTGGAATATCATCTTATATTTTATTGTTAACAAAATTTCTGAATAACTGCATACCAAGAGCAAAGCTGGCAAATCTTAGTGAATATAACATTTTGTAGCCATACGTGTAAAAGTTAATCTAAAGTAATGTAAGATGACTACTTTGGTTTACATTAATTCTGATCTAACGATCCTATTATGATTGAGTCCTGCCCCCTTCCCTCATTCAACGTCACTCATAAAAGAAAAAGAATGGACCCTCGCCAAGTTGAATTTCTAATATTCAAAGTTTTCTAGGTAGATACCGGGTGACCCACGAAAAAGTTCGGAAGTTTCTCGGCGTCTTGAGGCCGAACAAATGTCCCAAAGTGCTTGGAGTTTTATTATTTAGAAAGTAGATATCCTAACTTAAAATCCGAGCCATTACTTTTTAAATTTGACGCACAAGTGCCCTAGTTATGAGCTTTTAAACTCAAAATTCACTTTTCGGAAAGTGTAAAAAACAGGTAAAAAAGGGGTATCAAATTAGGTATTTTTAGACGTTTTTGATATACAGTTTTTGAGAAAATTCCTTGAAAGTGCCAATTTTGATAAAAACTAGTCTTGGTTTAAACAAAAACTACTTTAAAAGGTGTTTTTTAATATTATTAATGTCATAAAACTCGTTAAATAAGTCAATTTATAAGAGATTTTCTAATTGATTGCATTAATTTAATACCTCTTTTTTACGTGTTTTTTACACTTTCCGAAAAGTGAATTTTGAGTTTAAAATGTCATAAGTAGAGAACTAGTTGGTCAAATTTAAAAAGTGATAGCTCAAATTTTAAGTTAGGATATCTACTTTTTAAATACCAAAATTCCGAGCACTTTGGGACATTTGTTCGGCCTCAAGACGCCGAGAAAGGTCCGAACTTTTTCGTGGGTCACCCGGTATATCGTTTGAACTTGTTCGCAGTCCCCACAAGTCTCTTAAAATACTTTCATTAATTAATACGAATCGTACTGTAATTCGAACAATTTAGATATTCCCCAGAGCTCAAATTATTGAGAGTCAAAGGGTTTCTATTACAACGATTAGGTACCAAGTCTACTCCCATAGCAATCAGTGGTAGGGCAAAGGTACACCCACTTAACTGCTATTAAATCATAGCACCGAATGGAAATCGAACCTTACTCCAAGGTCCCGAATAGACGTCCCCACCCGCTTACTTTAATGGGATAAACTTTCGCGGGGGTTAAATTTCGCGGTTGGGCCTATACGCGAAATTCAAAAATTTCGCGGGGACTTAATTTTGCGGATGGCACTATTAGGTGGCAATATTTTCACGATTTTGTGACTTTTACTGTCAAATCATGCATGTTGGTTGTTGAAATACACATTGTTTGCGCCTCTTTGATGCAAGTAACAATTCAAATAGGATTTATTTGACATATTTTGAGTTTTGTTTAGAAATATTTCGCCCTTACAAATTTCCATTGGGATTTAATTTCGCGGATTTTCGCAGATGACACCCAAATCGGCGAAATCCGTGAAATGTAATCCCCGCAAAAGTTTATCCCATTAAAGTATTAATTTTCAAAATTTTTCGGACCCCCCCCCCCCCCGTTCTTATTTGGACCCCCTCCCCCCGTTTATTAATTTTCCATTTTTTTTGTTTTCGAGTTGAAGTGCTTAATTTCGAACGACGTTAGAGTACTGCAAACCAGGTCAAATACGTTTCAAATGATGATGATTTTCAGCCCCCCCCTTGTTTAAATTCAGACCCTCCCTTCTATTATATTTTGCAAAAATTTCGGAACCCCCCCCCTTTTATTCAGACCCCCTATTATTCGGAACCTTAGAGTACCTTCCTGATAAACCACTTCACTTACTACACTACTGCTCTAATTACTAGCATTTGATCATCCAAATAATATTTTCAAACTAAATGTGTGTCTATAACCCTAAATTTTCCATTTAGTTTATTCCAGGAAGCCTCAACTGAACCCAGTGACGTAATGATACCTTTTTATCAATTTGACGTCATTATGTTTTTTTCAATTTATTTCTAGAGAGAGGAAAATATCCCACGCCTAAATGAGGCACATCCAGTCACGCTAAATTTCTTTTTGTCAAAAATATGGTATTGTCTATTTTGATTTTTTGATGCCTAGACGTAATTCTTTTCAAACTTTTATCTGTCGCAGCTCCTTCCACGAAGACCCAGTTCAAATCGAAACTAAACATATCAAAACATTATCCCCACAACAAGTACAAGTCCATACCTTTGTAGCCAACCTACTTTGTTTCCTCAAAAAGACCAAAAACCCCGGTCAAAATTCCATTAAACAGCTCAGCACCATACCAAACTCAGGTCCTCCCATATTGTTACTGCCTTAATAAAGAAAACAATAGAACCAACATATAAACTCATTCTTCTTTAAAAGTTGATAAAATATCCCTAAAACAGTTCTTTATCTTTTAGGGGCCCTTCCTTTTTGGACTAGAACTTTAAAATTAGGAAATTTCCTCTTTGAATAAATTTCGGGGGTGTATTATGTATTCTAGGTGATATATCAAATTTAGTTTGTCCCTTAAGCGAAATAACAGAACCAATAAACCTTAATAATAGTCTATACTCTAAACCCGTTCTTTTTGGTCTCATAAGACTAAAAGAGGTTTATTAGGTCTTGTTCTTTTGCTGAATTTCAGGGTTTTGCATATTCAATATGTTTCCCCTTTTCAAAGCAGTTTTCCCAATAAAGTCCTTGGATGATGTTAATGGACGAAATCATGAAGGAAATTTGCATGTAGTATATAAAAAGGCAAAGAGATACGAAAAACTAAGCAAACCTGAGAAAGAGTGAGAAAGAGTGAAATAAAAGTGAAATAAGTGAAAAAGTGATTGTATTGACCTTAACATAAACTCTTAGCCCCAAAAGGAATGGGCCGAGTATTTAATTCTGATCTAGGGTAGTCTGTCCAATAAGAACATCCAACAAGAACACATTTGCAAAACTAGTTTAAAACTTTCTGGTTATATATGGTTGTTTATTGTCTTTCCAATTAGTGAAATTCCATGAATCCGCAACTGTGATTAGAATAAATGGCGATATTGCAAACATCAGTTGATCAGTAAAAACTACTAGTAGCACACAGTAGCCGTCCACATAGTACGTACGCACTAAAATTTCGACAATCGAATATCCCTCCCCCATGTACGCAAGGGTACGTAAATGGCTATTCCCCCCTGTGGTAAGTACGTACTTTTTCATTCACCCCCCCCCCCTCCTCGGTTGAAGAAAATTTTGATATCGAATCGTTTGGTTCGGACCTTTATTTCATACATGAAACTCAATGTTTACTTTTTCTTTTTCTTGATGCGTTTAAGAAGCGTAAAAGTCGACAAAAAAATATGCAAAAAAGGACTATGAAAATAATTTCTCTGCGTACGTACATTTTCCTTTGACCCCTTCCCTGTATGTAATGTACGCAAGCATACGCTTTTGAGAAGACCCCCCCCCCCTTAGTGCGTACGCACATCCAAACCAAACATCCCATACCACCTGATTATCCCTTTAAATTTCTAAAGGCTTATCTAAAATCAATCAACACTCAATGTTTTAAAGTTCCACACTGTTGTACTAGATAGCAATTAAAAAGTTAATGATTAGCTAACCCTAATGCTATGGCAAACATTTCAAAATACGAGGTAGAGAAAAAAATGTTTGAAATAAATGGTGACTTAATTAGCATTATTCTAGAAGACTTTGAAGTTAATAAAAGTTTTGATTTTTTGTATAATATAGTAAAGCAAAAGGTCACATGCCAGGACTTGATCTGTTATGAGTTATATTCATTGATTAGACGTTTATAAATTTTCATTTGTCATAATAGGTTAAAGGTAGGATGTCCACAGGGAACAGTAGTTCTAAAGAATCGATAAGTCTCTAACTCGGGATTTTTAGTAGACTAGAGTCTACTTCTGACTGAACTTTGCTTTTTGATAATTTTTGAGTCCAATAAAGTACTTAATAGCGCCAACCAGTCTATAAAAGTTTTAAATGGACCCCTGGCTAGATTGTTCGTAAACCACTATTCATGAATGGCGAATTAACCGTTATGAAAGGTTGAAAATTAGCATCAAAGAAAAATCAAAAAAAATCACAGTCGCCTTTTCGGTGAATACGGCAGAAGCTGCAATCTTTCAATACACAGCTATTTTATAAGAATATTCAAAATGTTCTTAACTTTTTGAGCTTTAAGCCTGGAAATGTTCTGAACTTGTTCTTAATATTTTGACCATCGAAGCCTTATGTTCTTATATAATTTGTTCTTATAAAAAAGAAAAAATATGGAACGAGTATTCTATCTATCTGGAAACCCCCCTCGGAAGGTTTGGAACCTGCCATTTGTTGTTCCTAGTATCTGTGTGAATGTTTTTGTGTTATATCTATTAGGGAACCCTTGGAACCTTTGTAACCTGCCATTTGTCCCTTTATGTGTAAATGTATTTGTATTTTATCTATGGGAACCCTCGGATCCTTTGGATCCACCTCTGGAAAGCAACTTCGTCTTATGACTCAAAATTCAATTGCTTGTTTTAAGGGTTTCCATTGACTCGTCAACCAATCAGAAGCCTCTCAGTAATCCCACTGGATGAAAGGCTGTGAAATCACCCAAAAAGTCATGGTAATTATTTTTTATTTTGTCCTGTGATTTTAATATTCATGATATGCACCATTGCAATGTCTTCTGGCATTACATCACGGACCCAATAGCTGATTGGTTGTAAGTGACGTAAAATGAATCAATACGTCACTTTCAACCAATCAGCCGTTGGGTCCGTGGAAGACATTGCAATGGTGCATATCATGAATTTGGAAAAAGCATTTCACCATACTATGCAACATTGCAATGTTTTCTAACATAACATCTAACAGCTGATTGGTTGTAATTAACGTAAAAATTAGACAATACACAGCCAATCCATTCGTGGGTCTACTCAACAGTAGATCGCTTATCTTGAGAGCCCTCAAGGACCTGGTAAATTCAAACCCAATGCCTTTAAAAGTGCAGATTTTCGGTGTTTAGGCGCATAGGAAAAAATGACAGCTATTTGCAGAACTATTTCATTGTCTGCTAATATTAGAGTTCATTGTATTTTTAAGTCCTCTATTCACGTCAAACCTTCCCACTCAAACAACTCAAATAACTTTCACCTTTTTTGTTTTCACCGTTTTATCTGCGATCTACAAAGAATACACAAATTTCCTATCATCAGATTCATGTAAAGAAGTCACGAATAAAGGTTGAGTAAAGCTCTGATTGGCTGAGACATAAAGATTACTTCATACTTTAGACACTTTGAAAAAATATTAAACAGTTGTTTGACAAAGTTGAATCCAATATGCAAAAAATATCGCCTCGTCCATTATCTTTTCTCGCACGCCCAATGTTCTCCATATTGGATGAAACTGCGTCCAAATAAATACTGGACATTTGGTCTTAATACAATTAGGGGACTGGAAACTAGCCAAACCTTGTCATTTGAGTGTTTTGAATCTTGAAAAAGTGAAATTTGAAAAGATTAGCGTCAAGGCCACGCTTATTTTGTCGATAAATTTTGTTCACAATTAATCATTGTGGCATTGATATGACCCTCAAGATCTGGTGTTTAGAAATTGATCCAAATACAACGAGGGGGCTGGGAAACACAGTTAAAGTGTCAACAAACTAAAGGGGAATTTCCCAAACTAGCGTCAAGGCCATGCCCATTTTGTTAACAGTTTTTTGTCAAGACTTGCTCTCTGTTATGTAATTTTTCAAGATCTTTTGGTTTGAAGTCAATATTTTCTTTCAATTTTTAATCGCAAAGCTTTTTTTGAATCCTGAATCCGAATATGAATCCTTGAATCCCTATCCTGCAATCCAGCGAATCTACCATATCAAGAACACCTTGAGGATGAGATTAAGGTCTTTTCTTCTTAGATATACAAAACACCCCTGTATCACAGCCCCGGTGGAACTTCTTCCCACATATGGGATGAAAATTGCTATCAAAATCACACTGGGGATAGAAATTCTATTGTTCTCCGCTGAAAAAAAACAGTGGGGATGGTTTTATTGTTTGCAAATTTTTTTGCAACTTTAAATGGGAATGAAAAAAGTCAATTTTCCAGTTGGGCTATAATCGTTAAGTATTTTTTCCACCAGAGAAGAAATTTTGCTGCCAAACTTTCCAGTGTGTTAGGGGAAGCATGACTGCAACTGTAACACAGGGATGTAGTAGGTTTTGTTAAAGTTTATATCCATGCTGGTATGCTGCTATGAACTATTTATTTACTTCTTCATGAAGTCGGAGTTTCCCAGCTGACACACAACGTTGTTTCGACGTTATATGGACGTTATGAACATTTGATAAACGTTGAAACAACGTTAGTCTGTCAGCTGGTTTGCGTAGGTCAGTGAAATGGATCCCTTAATCCTCAATCATGGTTTTAAGACATGCTAAATGGTTTTTTTCAAGTTCCTACAGAGAAGCTCCTTTTGAAGAGGAGAGGGCCTGAAGAGGCGTGTTTTTCCCAAGAAATACTTTTTAAAGCTACCATATTTAATAAAACCAATGATACAACTGAGAAAACAACAGAAAAATGAAAATAATATTTACAGAACAATATTATGTAAAGAAAACATCAACCACAAAATAACCCTTGTGTCCAATCAATTGGCTCGACAAATTTCAAATCTTCAAATCCATATATCGAAGACATTTTATACGAAACATCGGAATAAAGACAGGAGACCCGTCCTGTATTTCTATAAACTGATGTATACAGGACGGGTTTTGGCTGTGAGGCAGATTTCTGTCTCAAAAAATTCACAGTAGGAAATTCGAATTTAGTGCTATCCTCACTTACTAAAATAAAAACTAGTTTAGCAACTTGTTTTTTTTGTCTTAGAGGTGTGACCAGTGAAAAAATAACAAAGTTTGATTGGCTTTTTTTTCACATATCATATGGAGCTGGGAAATTCAAACTCATAGCCCAAATAAAACCAATGCCATTCATTTCGCAATTGACGATATCAGCTTCCCATGAAAACTCAAATTTGACCCCAGAGAATTGCCAACAATGCTTTGTGCGAAAAGACTTTCACCGTAAACTTTTTTCTGTGCAAAGTATTGTGGGCAATTCTCGGGGGCCAAATATGAGTTTTCACGTTAAGCCGATATCGTCTATTAGTTTGGAAAAGAAGAAATCATAGCATGGATCTCCAGGCTAATCAGAATAAAGCCATTGACTTCCAAGCCCGAAGAGCTAGACTCGAGACTCCTGGATGGGAAATGAAGCCAATTACTTCCCATCCAGAACACCCGCGCGTGGTTTTTACACAAACGACGGATTTAAGGGCTCTGGTCATAGTGAAAAATCAATTTCAGAATTTGAAGATAAAACCTTATGTTTTCGCTTCTTTGACGAACAAATTGATTTTGAAAAAATGAATTTAAGTAATTACATCATGAGTAATTAAGGAATAAGCGTGGCATGGACCTTAATAAAACGTAATAACGACGCTATTCATGTACTTTTCACAAAAAAGCCTAATCTCTTGGGGAAATCATTTTATTGTTTCAAACTTTTTTTAAGTTAATGAGAAATAATTTCTTTATTTAGATTTTTTCGGGAAAATTTTTTTATTTCGCTACATCCCAAGTTATAGCTGTTATCGTATGGAAATTTAGAAAAATGAGATTTTATATTTTTTAAATTATATTTTTAGATACAAAATAAATACATCAACTGAACCAAAAAATTTTTTGATCTACCCATGAAGGTAATAAAGATAGATGGAGAGTAAATGCCTTTTGTTCTATTCTGATTTATCATCGGAAGCAAACAGCTGCTTGGTTGCTTTGGGAATTAGATGATTAATTTTGGGTATACTCGTGGGAATATTTAAGATGAATGAAAAAACATTACATTTTTAACAAGTATATTGAAATATAATAGCCTTGTCATGAAAAATTGAAAAAAACTTCACATAATAAGCACAATACTCTAAACTTCTAGGGGAAGCTGCCCATAAAGCCATCGATAGATTTAAAAAAGAATTACGTGTTACGATTAGGAACCTTGTATCGATCATTTTGTCAGAATATGAAAACCGCTGCCCACTTAGACGTGAAGATTTTAAGATAAGAAACTTTCAATGATAAAGTGATGCGACTCTCAATGTTCACAAAATGCCAGCCCAAAAATATATCCTAATGAAAGTAATATATTCTTTTATACTTAAATCAGTTGAAACTATTTCGAATCACATTTTAACTAAGATTTCTCGCAAAATTAAGTTTATCAAAATCAACCAAACAGTCTCTTTCTGTTCTTATAAAGTTATAAATTGATGTTTTTTGCTTCCAATGATGGTACATCAAAGAAAAGCCGCTTTGAATATATTTATAAAAGATTTCAACGACCATTTAGGTCATTACCGAGACGTTTTCTCTCCATCTGTATATTTATTACCTTCATGATCTACCTAGATTAGGGCTTTGAAAGAAAAATACTCTTCTTCGAAAAACTCATTTAATTTTTTCATTTCAATTTTTCGATTTTTAAATTCTAAAAAGTTAGGTTTAACAGGACATATAAAAAAAGTTATACATTAATCTTTTTAAAATGCAGAAATTGTCATTTAAGTTGGTGTAAAATCGAAAAATTGGGTATGTCCAGAGCCCTTAAAGTAAAATCTTTCGCTAAGTTTCAAAAGATGCAGTCCTCAAAAACAAAGGAAGTGCTAGTTCGATACAATCCGTTGTCATGATTGCAGTGTGTTCTAGGCGCGTTCTGGATGGGAAATAGGTGGCTTCACTTTTTCTTGCATGGGAAAGGTTAGAGATTCTACTCTAGCTCTTCGGGCTTTAAACTCAATGAGTATTTGGTATAAATTTCGAAATTTGAGTAACATAACTATAAATCGTAAACGCCGTGACAGTAACACTAACAAGTTTAAGTTCTTTGCAAAGATCTGCTATGACACTTTGGAAAATAACTGCGAAAAAGCAAGTCCCAGGGATGTGATTGTTTCGATCAGTTGTTGAGGTTGATTCGACTAAAATGTTTTAAAAGTTCTTTCTCACTCTTAGTGGAGTGGCTTCGTTTCCGCATTTTCGGGCTTAATTTGTTCTGTGTTTTATGCGTCACATTTGGGGTACCAAGACCAGATTTTGCCGAACAAAAATCATCCAGATCTAGTTCATCGTCAAGGAAACTTCTACATTTTATAGCACGTGTTAAGGTTGGTGAGTGGACTGGAGATGAGGTTGTCCGGTTGATCGTTCTGTGCTTTACCAATTCAGTTTCCACGTGACCTTTTCCGTTCAAATGAATATCAATTGATGGCCGGGCTTGTGTTCCGTTTTTGCGGATATGGCTTTTAGCAAGCGTTGCGTTTGGTTTACTCATTTCCAGACCTTTTTGTTGGGTGTGGTCTCTTTTTTCTAGTGTCTATATTTTGTCTATTTCAGGAGTAGTTTTCTCTAAAATGAAAACAGTGAAATCTAGTAAAGTCACCACATTTTAATACTTTGCTCTTGAAATCATTGCAAGATATAAAGTATAATTGCAAGTGATACCCTACCCTGTACCGGAGTATAACACACGTATATAACGTAGCGAAGTACCTTGGATACTAAAGGTACAACAGACATGAATTTTTCGTAGTTAAACCTCACTGGAAGAATTATTTTAAGTGGATGAATTTAAAGGTTTTAAGTTTTTCAAAAGATTTGAAAATGAAGATGAAAAATAAATATTTCTATACTTTACTAAAATAGAATTCTTGGAATTCCCTAATTTAACATATCAGAAAAAGATTTACGGCAAGTTAAACTTCGCTAGCGATTTTCTTGAAAGTTTTCTAAATCAGTTTACCCTGATTAATGTCCAGTTAAATAACTTGTAAATGAACATTAGATAATTAAATCAATATTATTCCTCTCAGTCCAACTTTTGAGTGATTTTTACATTATGCACGGCTTTGTTGCCGTGAAAGAAGCACAGGCCAAAATCATATATTGACTTGTGCCGACCAATCCAGATTCTATCAGCGCGCAAACCACGCAGAGAAAGTAACAATGACGACAATCCAAGATCTGGATTAAGTTCAAAGTCAATATTTTTTTCGCGTCGTTGAAAACACAACTCAGAAATGTCATCAACACTTTTTAAAAAGAGTCAGTGATAGAGAATCATAACATAAAGATTTGTCTATTATTTCGATTCCATTGAAGTAACATTGTCATAATCAATAGTTTAGTAATTACTGTTTATACATTTGGGAATCATGAAGAAGATTTTTTTTGAAAGAAACTCATTTCAATTACTCTTGAATGGCGAATTTTTCAAATAGTAAACATGTATATTGATACAGTCTGCTAGACATTAATACACCTTTTCGACCGTAGCCGCCAATTGCCGCGCGGAAATCTTTTTGTTCGCTTTATCCCACTAAAACCGCCCAGTCCTTTTTTTGCACCTATAGACAATAGAAAAAAGTATCAAAAAAGGATTGGATCGAGTAGGGGGATAATTAAATAATCAAGTGACACGCGCCTGACCGTGCGACTACGGTCGAAAAGGTGTATATGGTAATATTTTCTCTTCATCTTTGATTCATTCTACAGTGATTAGATTGAGACATGCGCGATAAAATTTCTTTGCTTGGTCGTCAGAGGTCGATATCTTCTTTGAAAACTCAGCCTCTGATACTCAAGTTACGGTTTTGTTGTGTAAGTTGTGCACACTTTTTTAATTTCGAGCTGTGAGAGCCCAAAGCCGGTAATGAAATTTGACAGTTTCAGCAACGATAACCTGCCTAAATCTTTCAAAAGTAATGAAAAAAAAAACATTGAAATTATTTGCAAAAATTAAAAAACAGCAGTAACTAAAACCAGTTTAAACAGCCACTGTAACAAAACTAACCAAGAAATATCATTGTAATGTTTTCACATTTTCTCATTTGTTTTGACATCATTAAGTAGAAATTCCTGCAAAACTAATTACTTACGGCATATACAATAATTACTTCTTACACGTTTTTTATAAGAACATACACTAGTAAGTAAGGTGAACATAAAAAACACAGTTGTGTATGCGACGTTTCGACGGTTGTCTTTATCACTAGTAAGTAAGTATATTCATCTGGTGGCTGTCGGCAGAGCCGGGAGTGAGCAAGTCTATCCTCTTTTCTATTTGCGCTAGACCTGGGAGATCGAATGCTGAGGTGGAGCGCCACACCTACTCTCAGCTCCCACTTAGATCAGATTACCCAATCTAGGCTACTCATCTGCTGAGTTGGCGGTGACCGGGGATCGAACCCACAAACCTTAGATTGTAAGGCGAATGCTCTACCGACTGAGCTACCCGGCCAGAACATACACAACAACATGCTCTATAAAAATATTAATGATGAAAATGTAAATGAAAATGTAAATTACCAATTATCCTTCAGCAATGCTAAACGCTTTCACAAAAATGCCATATTTTTACCCGAGATATGTATTACATACTAGATTTAGGCGTCACAACCTTTGAATATGCCGTATAATATTTTAAGATGATTTTCCCCGAAAAGTTAAGAATATCCATCATGAAATGAAAGAACACTAGTCTTATAAAAAAGCGTGTAATTAGAGATGAAAAATACTTCATAAATAGAAGACAATTAGGCAGCCAAGGATAATACGTCTCATTTTATAAGCTTTTTCATGCGGATTGTGTTTTTTCATTTAATCATGGATATTCTTAACTTTTTTAAGAAAATGTTCCTAAAATATTGTTAAGGTATTCTTAGGTAATTCAACCTAGATTTAACATGGAACGCGTACCTGAAGCAAAAATGGCATTTTATAAAAGGTTTTTAGCCTTATTGAGGGATAATTAGCAAGTACAAGTTAATACAGTTAAAAGTGACATTCTAAAGTTGAATTGCCAAATTCTATGATGGAGATATTCTTGGCGTATTCTTAATTTTTTGGCACATCTTATCATGAATAATCCTTATAGAATATATTCTTATAAAAAGCGTGTGCAGTAAAATGAGGGGAGGACCCGGGGTGGGTGTATACGTTAAGGGTACTTTTTTTGGATCTTCGAAATCCGACTTATAGGCTGATAAATAAACAGACAAATCTCAATTTTGGTACAATTTTTTATGATTTTTTTGATCGAAAGAATAAACTCGCTGTTGTGTGGTAAAATGATGCACTTGAACGAATAATTCACTGCTGACCACTAATCACTCATGGAATGAGCCTTAAAAGATCTTTTATTGACGGTTTCAATAATACAAAAAAATGTCCGCACGGCAATTGGCGGCTTCGGTCGAATTGTAAATGATGATTAAATATGATTTATTACTTTGAATCCAGCTGATCGCCAGCGTCACTTGGGCGACTATTTTATAGTCTTATTCCCTCTAACGTTTTTATTCAACCTATCGTCCCCGTGTATTTCAGGCTTTATTTATGCTACTTATGGATGCCAGAGAATACCCCTTTCAACCCTTAGCGGTGCAGTCAGCTTTTTAGGGGACTGGTAATCAATTTGCAAGGAATTTTTATGAT
Source organism: Clytia hemisphaerica (assembly GCF_902728285.1). Classification (NCBI taxonomy): domain Eukaryota; kingdom Metazoa; phylum Cnidaria; class Hydrozoa; order Leptothecata; family Clytiidae; genus Clytia; species Clytia hemisphaerica. The sequence goes on along the minus strand of NW_027103737.1, from coordinate 316,792 downwards.
CGACGCACGACATTTCTAGGCTACAACTAAACCAAACCAAGCAAATTCCTGTCAAAACTTTAGATACAATTTTCCGAAGCTCTGCGGTAGATTGCTAACTATTTTTAGCATTCGAATAACTTGACGTTACTTTATCGCTTCAGTGGAAGGGCATCTTACATCTTACGGGATATCGGTACATCGGTATTGGCCTTTTTTTAGTTCGGTAAATCGGTATTAGAGGAAAAAATTGATCGGTAATCGGTATTTTAAGACCATCTCGGTATCGGTAAAAGACCTTTTTTATGTCGGTATGTCGGTATTTTTGGTCAACTACCGGTATCGACCACCTCCTTGGTATCGAAGATCATGAGCCATTGCGCTCCAAAACCAATTTTGGTGGAATAAATTTTAAAATCTTGCAATTTTTTTCGCTCGCTTCGCTCGCAATACACAAATTTGGTGAATACACAATATTTAAAACAAAATATCTCAATTTTTTTGCTCGCTTCGCTCGCACTACCCTCTTCGAATTCTTCTTGATAAGGGCAAGCTCGCAATGTATGGGCTGGTGAAATCGTCGGCCTTTTCAATACACGTCAGATCTGAATCTGACGGTATTCCAAAAAAAATTAGACGTATTATAGAGTATTATGGTTGTAACATGATATATAATATACAATTTAAACATATTACATCAGACGGATCAGTTTTCCCTTTACTTGTTTTTACAAGACATCGGCAGATTGGCCCTGCTGCTGGCTAAGGAAGAAGGGTTAGGTCGAACTATTTTTCTGGTTTGAATGGTTTCATAGGTGCTCCAGTGTTTTCGCTTGTTTTTAAGAGATATAGGCTATTTTAGCTGAGCAAGTGGAGCTAGGCCGAACTATTTTTCTGGTTTCAATGGTTTCATAGGTGCTCCAGTGTTTTCGCTTGTTTTTACAAGCTACTGCCCATTTTAGCTAACCAAGTGGAGCTAGGCCGAACTGTTTTTCTGGTTTCAATGGTTTCATAGGTACTCCAGTGTTTTCGCTAGTTTTTAAGAGATATTGGCCGTTCTAGCTAAGCAAGTGGAGCTAGGCCGAACTATTTTTCTGGTTTCAATGGTTTTATAGGTCCTCCAGTGTTTTCGCTTGTTTTTACAAGCCACTGCCCATTTTAGCTAAGCAAGTGGAGCTAGGCCGAACTGTTTTTCTGGTTTCAATGGTTTCATAGGTGCTCCAGTGTTTTCGCTTGTTTTTACAAGCTACTGCCCATTTTAGCTAACCAAGTGGAGCTAGGCCGAACTGTTTTTCTGGTTTCAATGGTTTCATAGGTACTCCAGTGTTTTCGCTAGTTTTTAAGAGATATTGGCCGTTCTAGCTAAGCAAGTGGAGCTAGGCCGAACTATTTTTCTGGTTTCAATGGTTTTATAGGTCCTCCAGTGTTTTCGCTTGTTTTTACAAGCCACTGCCCATTTTAGCTAAGCAAGTGGAGCTAGGCCGAACTGTTTTTCTGGTTTCAATGGTTTCATAGGTTCTCCAGTGTTTTCGCTTGTTTTTACAAGATATAGTCATTCTAAGCAGGTAGAGATAGGCCGAACTATTTTTCTGGTTTCAATGGTTTCATAGGTACTCCAGTGTCTTCGCTTGTTTTTAAGAGACATAGGCCGTTCTAAGCAAGTAGGGCTGGCCCGAACTATTTTTCTGGTTTCAATGGTTTCATAGGTACTCCAGTGTCTTCGCTTGTTTTTAAGAGATATTGGCCGTTCTAGCTAAGCAAGTGGAGCTAGGCCGAACTATTTTTCTGGTTTCAATGGTTTCATAGGTACTCCAGTGTTTTCACTTGTTTTTAAGAGATATAGCCGTTCTAGCTGAGCAAGTGGAGCTAGGCCGAACTATTTTTCTGGTCTCAATGGTTTCATAGGTGCTCCAGTGTTTTCGCTTGTTTTTAAGAGATATAGGCCATTTTAGCTAAGCAAGTGGAGCTAGGCCGAACTATTTTTCTGGTTTCAATGGTTTTATAGGTGCTCCAGTGTTTTCGCTTGTTTTTAAGAGATATAGGCCGTTCTAGCTAAGCAAGTGGAGCTAGGCCGAACTGTTTTTCTGCTCTCAATGGTTTCATAGGTACTCCAGTGGTTTCGCTTGTTTTTAAGAGATATAGGCCGTTCTAGGTAAGCAAGTGGAGCTAGGCCGAACTATTTTTCTGGTTTCAATGGTTTTATAGGTGCTCCAGTGTTTTCGCTTGTTTTTACAAGCCACTGCCTATTTTAGCAAGTGGAGCTAGGCCAAACTGTTTTTCTGGTTTCAATGGTTTCATAGGTTCTCCAGTGTTTTCGCTTGTTTTTACAAGATATTGGCCTAATAGCTAAAAAAGAAGGGTTAGGTCGAACAATTTATCAGGTTTCAATGGTTTTATAGGTACTCCAGTGTTTTCGCTTGTTTTTAAGAGATATAGGCCGTTCTAAGCAAGTAGAGATAGGCCGAACTATTTTTCTGGTTTCAATGGTTTCATAGGTACTCCAGTGTTTTCGCTTGTTTTTAAGAGATATAGGCCGTTCTAGCTAAGCAAGTGGAGCTAGGCCGAACTGTTTATCAGGTTTCAATGGTTTCATAGGTACTCCAGTGTCTTCGCTTGTTTTTAAGAGACATAGGCCGTTCTAAGCAAGTAGGGCTGGCCCGAACTATTTTTCTGGTTTCAATGGTTTCATAGGTGCTCCAGTGTTTTCGCTTGTTTTTAAGATATATAGGCTATTTTAGCTAAGCAAGTGGAGCTAGGCCGAACTATTTTTCTGGTTTCAATGGTTTCATAGGTGCTCCAGTGTTTTCGCTTGTTTTTAAGAGATATAGGCCATTTTAGCTAAGCAAGTGGAGCTAGGCCGAACTATTTTTCTGGTTTCAATGGTTTCATAGGTGCTCCAGTGTTTTCGCTTGTTTTTTACGAAATATTTGCCCTCCTAGCTGAGCAAGTGGAGCAGGCCGAACTATTTACCTGGTTTTACTAGTGTTTTTCCTTGTTTTTTATCGGCACATACCTTAAGGGAACTAATTTTTGCGGTTCGCAGTTCAAGATTTAATATTTGCGGATTTCTCACTTGAAAGAAAATTAGAGCCGTACTGTGAATTATTCGACTGTTTTTCGCATTTGAAAAATTTTGTGGGAACTTAATTTTACGGTTTGGGTCTAAATCTGAAAAAACCGCAAAATTTAGTTCCGCAAAAATTAGTTCCCTTAAGGTAGGCTCTTGCGACGGATAGTAGGATCATGTTGTGTATTTGATTAATATTTTAATATTTTAAATATTTTTTTCACAAAGTCTTTACGAAGTGACAAAAGAAAAATTTATCCAAAAAAATGTTATTACAGATAAGAAAAATCCTGCCCATAAAACCTGAGATAACACTAATTTGACAAATACATTGAATAATTAGATCTGGTTGGTGTTCAATTTGGGTTAATGGTGGGAGAATGACGAAAAGAATTCAGCACATGCCATGCATGATTATAAAATTTTAATTAGTCCTTTAGCCCTAATTGGCCCTTTAAAAATAACTTTACATCAAAATGTTATAAAATGGTTTTAAAAATGTAATAATAAATATTACTTAGAAATTTTTGCAGGGAGAAATTTTTGCAAAGTTTAATTTCGCAGTTCTGTTCACAGCTCGAAATTTGGAAGCTTCGCGGAAGTTAATTTCGCGGATGAGAGATTTTATGTTTACAATTTGCCCTAAAAAGATCAAAGGTATTTTTTTAAATTCGGAGATCTTACGTTACATGTCTATGTTGGAAAAATTTCTTTTAGCATCTAGAATGGGATTTAGACAGTGGCGGCCTGGCAGGGGGTGCAGGGTGTGCAGTGCACCACCCAGAAAGATCTGAGAGGGGCGCCAAAAGAGCTTTTCAAGGGGGCGCCAAAATTTTGTTGATGTTTAACTGAGCAATTTGGCGCCCTTCGGCACGTTTATAGCACCTTCTATGAGTACAATGTTATTTTTTTTCGCCTGCGGCGCTTTATTTTACCCTCTTGCATCCTTTCTCTTGAACTTTTCAAAACTTCTATCAATATTGAATCAGAAGTAAGAGAATTGTTGTGTATCCACCAGGGGTTAAAGAGAATGTGTCGCCCTTATGAATTGGGCGTATGAGAGTGCTCTTCCGCGGCCCGCTAGAAATGTTTGTTTGACGGATACGAAAGTCAGTTTTGATGGAAATCCAAGATGGCGGCTGTTGTTTCATTCGACATCTAAGTTTTGTTGCAAGAAGAGAAATTTAACATTATTTAGCAAACTCGAACAAATTTATTGCTCACTTTCCCCTAGTTACAAATGCTCACCCCCAAAATGATCAAAACTTGTTGATTCTCGCTGTGGTTTTTGTGGTCTTATACTCACTAACTTTCTCCGTTTTAGAAGATCTTTTAAGCTCTTACACTAAAATTCTTTGCCTGCGGCGCCAAAATTAGAACGAACCCTTCTTCCCAACTTCTGCATTTTTGGGGCTTCTTTCAGCCATGATCTTTAATGGAGAGTAAAGTAAGAACAGCGACGCAAAAGTTTTAAGATTATCAGATAATTTTTCTGATAAGAGTTTTAGAAAGCAACAAGCTACATACTGAATGGTCCTACCTGAAGATTGATGTAATAAGACAATTGAAAAATGAGAACAATAGTATGCAAATGCAGAATAATACGGGAACAACTCGAGAAATTCATGGAATTCGGCGATTCTAGGCTGTTCTGACGATTTTTAGAAAGTTCCTGTACCAAAATCAGTTTCATTGCTTAATCGTGGACATTCTTATAAATCATGTTTTTGTTTGAAAAAAACAAAGACATGAAACGAAAAAATCCAATGAAAATCTGCAAAAATGGAAATTTCCGGCTTTTTTGGCCGAAAAAAAAACATTTTCTCAAAAATCGAACTCGGTCATGTTTTGAGCATTGCGAATACGCATCATTCTGCAAAAAATCAGAGAAAAATCAGGATGAAAATTCGAGAAAATGTCAAAAAACCGGTTTTTCCGGTATATTTCCGGCATTTTCGGCCAGAAAAAAATGTTTTTCGAAAATCTGGCTGCGTCACATTTTAGGTATTGTCATTTTGCATCAGTGTGCAAAATTTCATAAAAAAATATAAAGTACAGCTCGAGAAATTCAAGAAATACTGTCTTTCCGGCGAAAATAGGTTGTTCCGGCGATTTTTGAATAGTTCCGGCTTCAAACATGCTTGATTCGAAAAAACAACCAATTATAAAGAAAAAGTCCAATGAAAATCCAGAAAAACGGCAATTTCCGGCATATTTCCGGCATTTTCGGCCGGAAAAAATTTTTTCTCCAAAATCGGACTCGGCCATGTTTTGGGCATTGTTAATACGCATCTTTGAGCAAAAAATCAGAAAAAACTAATGATATAATCTCGAGAAAGTGCCAAAAAAACAGTTTTTTCCGGGATATTTCCGGCATTTACGGCCGGAAAATTTTTTTTCCGAAAATCGGGCTCCGTCACATTTTGGGCATTGCCATTTTGCATCATAGTGCAAAAAATGAGAAAAAACTAATGAGCTAATCCCGAGAAAAGCTGACGAACGAGTGTGATTATTTACGTGGGTCCCGTGCCCTCGTGGGTTCGTGCCCCCGTGGGTCCAAAAAAAAACCCGTGGGTCCAAAGAAAAAACCCGTGGGTCCGAAAAAAAAACCCGTGGGTCCAAAAAAAAAAAAAAACCCGTGGGTCCCCAGAAAAAAAAACCCGTGGGTCCAAAAAAAAACCCGTGGGTCCGAAAAAAAAAAAAAAAAAACCCGTGGTCCAAAAAAAAACCCGTGGATCCGAAAAAAAAACCCGTGGGTCAAAAAAAAAAAACCCGTGGGTCCAAAAAAAAAACCCGTGGGTCCAAAAAAAAAACCCGTGGGTCCAAAAAAAAACCCGTGGGTCCAAAAAAAATCCCAAAAAATCGTTCCTTTTGGAACGACGTCTTCTTCACCTTATAGCCTCTGATAGAAACATCCACTCGCTTTGAAACTGAATTTTCTTCAAAGAGAGGCCTCCCCAGCGATTTGCGTGATGGCGTGACCGGGGGGTTTTTTCAAGCGTGATGGCGCGATTCCGAATTTTTCTGGCTTGATTGCGTGATTGGAAGTTAGAACGTGATCACGATTTGACAAAATTTTGGAGCGTGATGCGTGATTAAACGAAATTTTGCTCTGTATGTATTGCCGATAATTGCGTGATGAACTTCGATTTGGTCATTTTTCGTGATGAGTGATTGAACTTGAAATTTGGCGTGATCGCCTGATTTGGGTCTGATTAGGGGTCTCTTCAAAGTTAATGAAGTTTACTTTCGATTAAAGCAAAATTAAGCAAGTCTCTTCAACAGTGAGAATTCGCCCTGCAACAAACTTTCTCATTTGTCAATTGCTAGAATCCGGAAACTTTCTCTTTCTGGCGGTATTGAAAGAGTTGATATTCGACTGTTTTGTCCTACCTTGAACTCGAGAAAAAGACTTTCGAACACTCAGTCTCCCGCAGACAATAGCGGGATTATGTATAAGAGATATTCTACGGCTGCCCATGCGGGTCATCACCAAAGGCGACATGTCGTCGTCTACTTTGCTCTGTACGGGAAAAACACCAAAACACCCGTACTATAAGCAAAGTCGACATAATGCCGTACGTCAAATATCGAACTTGCTTTCACCCGCCATTACTTGCCTAACTCGCCGCTTTAGCCGTAGCCGTAGAGAATTCCAGATACATAATCTCGCAAATATCTAAAACCGACCCGCAGTTTAAAACACACAAGCAAACAATAGAATGTTTCGAGACATTTATTTTTCCGGAACCAAACCAACCAATGAAATCAGTTGTATTTTTTTTTTCGGGTTTTTTTTTGGACCCACGGGATTTCTTTTTTGGACCCACGGGATTTTTTTTGGACCCACGGGTTTTTTTTTTGGACCCACGGGTTTTATTTTTCGGACCCACGGGTTTTTTTTTTTGGACCCACGGGTTTTTTTTTCGGACCCACGGGTTTTTTTTTTGGACCCACGGGTTTTTTTTTCGGACCCACGGGTTTTTTCTTTGGACCCACGGGTTTTTTTTTTGGACCCACGGGTTTTTTTTTTGGACCCACGGGGGCACGAACCCACGAGGGCACGGGACCCACGGGACCCACGAGGGCACGGGACCCACGTAAATAATCACACTCCTGACGAACAGACGAACGGACGATGAACGGACATGGGTTAATTTAAAGGACCTCCACCGGGGTACCCGGAGGTAGGTCCAAAAATATAGACTAAATCGACTTACTAGGTATAAAATTCCCATTTCAAAGATTAAGGGCGTTACTTTCAACCAGTCACTGCTCTTACAGTTTAATATTTTCACTTAATGATGGAGGGCGCAAATAAGGACAAAAATATCAGGGGCGCCAATTTCATAGTTTGCACCACTAAGAAAATTAAGCCAGGCCGCTACTGGACTGGATTTAGAAGATAATGCATGCGTGTTTGACAAGTCAAATATTGTGGGAAGCTAGAAATTTTCGAACCCTGCAAGTATCTAGCTAGACAGAGCTGTAATGGCAGAAACATCAAAATAAAAAATAATCTAGAGTTCGGATACTACATAATAGAAAAATAAGATGTAGAAACAACAAAAATAAGTTTTGGTTTTTTAGCGTCAATTACTAACACTTCAACATCATTGTTAAAATACCTGAAAACCACTCTCTTGATTCTGAGCTTGCAACTTTAGCACTTATTTGATTTGTCGACTTAGTGTCTATCTGGTATGAGAGCTTTCTCAATTCAACAGCCTGTAAGTTAAAGGCTTTTAGAATTTTAGAGTTGTTATACTCCCCATACTTGTGTATGAGTTCATAAAGAAGTACTATTTCAACATCAGACCAACACCCTTTACGAGCTTCTTCGCCAACACTACTAAGATGCTCTGCTGTTGTTCTTCTCTTGGTGGGTAGCTGTGCCTTAGTTCTCTTTCGGGGTTCTTTCATGGGGTTTCCCTGATTCGTTCCAAACGGATTATCACAACAATTACACTTGCAACCCGAACAACCAGTACTGGAATTAAAGCATGGACATCTTGATTTGTAAGCAAAGGCGTCGCGACAATATTTTCGCTCAGAATTTGGTTTGCCACAACTGCATGGCCCAGTTTTGACTTTTTTAGCAGGAGGGCCGTCATTTGTGTCATCAGCACACAAGTAAAAAGATTGATTTAGGTATGCAATATCGATAGAGGATTTAACGGATACACACGTGGAGGGCAGAATTGTTATCACAGGAACATCGACAAAGCCCGTGTAAACGATAAGTCCAATTGAAATGAAATCAACTAATTCTTGGATGTTAGCTGAAAGGCTGACAGCCTGAAAAATTTCTTTCACGTTTTCCGCACTGGAATTCTTTGTAATTTTCTTAACATTTAAGTTGCTGATTAATGATTCGTCGCGAGTTTTATTCAAGAGGTTAACAACTGCTACTGCCAATATGTGGATCAAATCAGATTGGTTTCCAAATAGCTGAAAACCAAAAGCCTTAAGGTTGTTAATCAGCATATCTTTGCTTCCAGGAAGTGTAAGAAGCTTAACGGTTTCCGTTTTGTTGGCCACAATATCGATGAGATATTTACAATCATAAGCATTTTTAAGCTTACGATACAAATAAATCTTTTTAACTAGATTGCTGTTACTGTCGATTATTGATTTCGATTGCACCCATTTGCCTACAAGGAAAAGATAAAAAAAGGATAATTATCAAACTTAAATTATGGGTTGGCTCATGCGGGGGTACTCAAGCATGGTGACGGGTATGTGCAATCCATAGGGGTATATACATGCATCCAAAATAGAATTCTTGTCTTTACTCTTAGCTGTCTTTAAACGCTCCCTGCCTGTTAATTTATTTGACTATTCATTTTGGATGCTACTCTTTTTGTGGGATTAAACCAGGAGAGTGTATCCAGAAGTTGTGTTCCGAGGAGCATTTTAGTAAAAAAATCGGCCACACGAAATATGAGGTGGGCTGCCCTTGGTATAGCGCTACTGTGTAAAAACCACCTTAATCTGAGAAAAATTACCTTCAAAATTGGCATTTTGGTTTGATGACAATTGCTGTAGATATGATCCTCCAAATCCATGATTTTAGGAGAAAGGGGTTAGCAGGTCGCTAGTCCCCTTGGCAGAGTACTCCCTAAAGTTTAAATGTCTTGATCTTATTGTAAATTATGTCGAGTGAAAATTGTATAATAAATTCTTTTTAAAAAATGGATTGGTAGATTGCCTTTAATACATATAGTTTCGAACTCAGTAGTTTCGAACTCAGTAGTTTTCCTTAAAGATATGTTAAGTGAGTACTAGGGACAGCTAGAACAAAAAATTGTCCTAGGTTTTTTTCAAAACGCCCCAGTCATAAGTCGGTGGTGCATTAAGATATCAATGGTACATAACTCACTCTTAAGGAAATAGAAGGTTGGAATTTAAAGATTTATATATAAAGTATTAAGTTTCTCACCGGTAATGAAAGCGTTGTTTAGGTTTGAATTTGAATTTGATGCCATGTTTGGGTTATTGGATTTTTGGGTTATTGGATTTTCGGTCTTCTCATGTGGATATCCTCGTGGTGAAAGAAGGATTTTCCTCATGTGGACCGTTGGTTTTGTTAATTTTCTGTTCATTGTTAATTTTCTGTTCATTGTTCTCCGTAATTTTCTATTGTTAATTTTAACTTCGGTTGTTCTTATTGGTTCATTTTTGGTTTGATATTGGTTCATTTTCCAATGGGTCGGTTTTAGGTTGTTTGATTGGTTAATTTATAATTTATATTGTTATTTTAGTTGCGGAACTAATTATTTTAGTTGCGGAACTAATTATTCAAAGCAGCGCGAGCGCTACTTTGGCTTTTTGCGGCTGTTTTGTTAATATTTTGGTTTTCGTGCTGTGATTTCGCATTTTTTTTAAAATTCTTTTTTGTGGGTGTTCCTGTTTTTTGCTGTCATTTTGTTATAAAAAGAGGGTTCGCTGGCAGCTAGTCCCCTTAGACAGTGTATTTATAATTGTTTTTGCTAATAGGTTTCGGAATTAATCATTATTCATTCAAAAAATTGGGCAAGTGTTATTTTGTGGCTTTATTATGGTTGTTTATGTGCTGTGATTTCTCAATTTTTTAATTTTTAGAACTTGATTTTATTGGCATTTCGTCAGTGTTATAAAAAATGAAAAGGGTTAGCTGGTAGCTAGCCAGTCCCCTTTGGTTTTAGGAGAAAGGGGTTAGCAGGTCGCTAGTCCCCTTGGCAGAGTACTCCCTAAAGTTTAAATGTCTTGATCTTATTGTAAATTATGTCGAGTGAAAATTGTATAATAAATTCTTTTTAAAAAATGGATTGGTAGATTGCCTTTAATACATATAGTTTCGAACTCAGTAGTTTCGAACTCAGTAGTTTTCCTTAAAGATATGTTAAGTGAGTACTAGGGAACCATGCACTTGACTTTATGTTACAGCTAAACTGTAAACCGTAAACTCGGTAAACGAACACATTTCCGAATTTTTAACCAAATGCATACAACCACTAACACATAAATTAAACTCACATATCAACGATACAAAAGACTTCTTGAAAACAATTGTAAATAAAAAAGTAAGAGACACAACCTATCTGGTATCAATCGATGTAAAATCACTTTATACAAATATTCCACATGAGGAAGGTATCGAGGCATGTCTACACTATATAGATAAGTACAAACAAGTGACACCAAGTTTTACACCAAATAACAGAATATTAAAAACACTTTTTCACTTTGTACTTGAGAATAACTATTTCCTCCTGAACAAGGATTTATATAAACAAAAACACGGATGTGCAATGGGAACAAAAATGTCCCCACCATACTCTGATCTTTTCCTGGGAAAACTAGAAACTGATAAAATTCTTACTGCAAATTTCACGAAACACATAAGCCTTTATAAAAGGTTCTTAGATGACATTTTCATCCTTTGGAAAGGTACTTTGGATGAATTACACATTTATAGACCATATTAATAATATACACTCGACAATTAAATTTACATACACATATTCAAAGGAAGAAATTTATTTTTTAGACACAACTATCTATATTGACAAATCTTCAAATACTTTTAAAAGTAAATTATTCAAAAAACAAATTTGTAAAAACTCGCTTTTACACTATACTTCTTATCATCCCCCACATACAAAGGAAAACATCATTCACACCCAAGCACTAAGATACAGATATCTAACCACGGATAACATCTATCTCAATAAAGAATTAGAACAACTAAAAACCAACCTATCCCAACGAGGATACCCCATACACCTAATAAAAAAGAACATAAACAAGATTACAAAACTGGAACAAAACAAAGGACTAAACAAAGCACATAATATCCGTTATTACAACAACAGAACCAAAACAAATCTAAAAAAGTTATCAAGCAATCGCTTACCTTTTATCGTGAAATATTGTGAACACCATACAAGGATCCAAAAAATACTTTACAAACATTGGAATATCATCATGGAGGACAACACATTAAGCAACATTTTCAAAAATAGACCTCAAATAGTTTACAAACGACACAAGAATCTAAAAGATATCTTAACAAAAACAAAATTTACAAAACTGTGAGCTTACCAATCTACAATGAAAAAGAAAGTTTAATGATACCCCCCTATATGTAATTATATATTAATAATATTTCTATAATTTTATAGTTTCTAATGATATACAAGAAAATACCACCACAACACCACTGATGTTATCTCCATTATAGTGCTCCATCCCCTCCACTCCCTCCTTAGATCCCCGCCACCCCCTTCTTAGCATCTCCCAAAAAGATTGGTTGAATAATTATCAAACTCATAATAATACAAGAAACAAAATCGTACATGGTACATCGAAACAAATCAAATTCCCTATGTTAAATGCTAAAGATAAAAGTTTTCGCACATGTCAACTACATTTTAACTCGATTAATGATCACCCATACAACTAATCAATTCGATTAATGAATATCCGAAATGATAACCCAAACAAAAACATCACAAATATCAAATTCTTAGAGAATTACAATATCGTAGAGAAATCATAGCACATGGAACAATTAGAATACAAGTTTGAGAAATCACAGCACACGAACAAAAAGGAAAACAAACAACAACAAACAGCCACAAATATACCACAAAACAATTTTAAGTACTCAAAATGCCAATAAAACATCAAGCAATTAAAAGTTTCTAAAAATTAAAAAATTGAGAAATCACAGCACATAAACAACCATAATAAAGCCACAAAATAACACTTGCCCAATTTTTTGAATGAATAATGATTAATTCCGAAACCTATTAGCAAAAACAATTATAAATACACTGTCTAAGGGGACTAGCTGCCAGCGAACCCTCTTTTATAACAAAATGACAGCAAAAAACAGGAACACCCACAAAAAAAGAATTTACAAAAAAAAATGCGAAATCACAGCACGAAAACCAAAATATTAACAAAACAGCCGCAAAAAGCCAAAGTAGCGCTCGCGCTGCTTTGAATATTAGTTCCGCAACTAAAATAATTAGTTCCGCAATTAAAATAACAATAGAAATTATAAATTAACCAATCAAACAACCTAAAACCGACCCCATTGGAAAATGAACCAATATCAAACCAAAAATGAACCAATAAGAACAACCGAAGTTAACATTAACAATAGAAAATTACGGAGAACAATGAACAAATTAACAGAAATGAACAGAAATTAACAAAAACCAACGGGTCCACATGAGGAAAATCCTTCTTTCACCACGAGGATATCACATGAGAAGACCGAAAATCCAATAACCCCAAAAATCCAATAACCCAAGCACATGGCATCAATTCAAATTCAAACCTAAACAACGCTTTCATTACCGGTGAGAAACTTAATACTTTATATATAAATCTTTAAATTCCAACCTTCTATTTCCTTAAGAGTGAGTTATGTTACCATTGATATCTTAATGCACCACCGACTTTATGACTGGGGCGTTTTGAAAAAAACCTAGGACAATTTTTTGTTCTAGCTGTAACATAAAGTCAAGTGCATGGTTCCCTAGTACTCACTTAACATATCTTTAAGGAAAACTACTGAGTTCGAAACTACTGAGTTCGAAACTATATGTATTAAAGGCAATCTACCAATCCATTTTTTAAAAAGAATTTATTATACAATTTTCACTCGACATAATTTACAATAAGATCAAGACATTTAAACTTTAGGGAGTACTCTGCCAAGGGGACTAGCGACCTGCTAACCCCTTTCTCCTAAAATCACTTGCTAAAATAGGCAGTGGCTTGTAAAAACAAGCGAAAACACTGGAGCACCTATAAAACCATTGAAACCAGAAAAATAGTTCGGCCTAGCTCCACTTGTACCTAGAACGGCCAATCCATATCTCTTAAAAACAAAAACACCAAGACTGCGTCCTGCCTAAAGTCTGATGTAATATTTTTTTCTAATAGATATTATATATCATGTTACACCATACTACCTATAATCGTTTATGTTTTTGAATACCGTCAGCTTCAGATCTGCGTGTATTGAAGACGGACGATTCGCCTGCCCAACATTGCGCGCTTGCTTGATAGTATCAAATTCTCATCGCTTTTTTAGTTTGCATATGGTTGGGAGCTTTCAAAAATTTTCCCTCTGGCCACGCCTATCCTTTTCCCTGTGAATTATGACCGATATGTTTAAGCACTCACACGTAAATTAGTACAAATTAAGGAACACTCGGGGACGCCAATTTTAAGAATCATGCTGCAATTTTGATAAGGCAAGGTCTCACCAAGGGCTGCTTGACATTTCTGCCGTGAATACAGTTGACGCTCTCTAACCGACCATTTGGCGTTTTGGCAGGGGGCCACCATCCCAGTGGAGTTTTGAACTCCCAACTCTTAAAATTACCCTAAAAGGCGCTTTAAATTGCGCCCAAAGACCAGAAATAACTTGAAAAATCATGAAATTTTTTTGCTCCCTTCGCTCGCAATTAAGTTATAAGACGATTTTTGAAGGGAGATCTAACTGCGCCCCACGACCAATTTGGTGAAAACAATATTCAAAACAAAAACTCCCAATATTTTTTTCTTGCTTCATTCGCACGAACTAGCTTCCTTCAAATTTATATCTTTATCCGTTACTTTCTACTATTCGACATTCTATCACTCGATAAGCTCCCATTTTCGATGAAAGTTCGAGGTTCCTTGATGGTTTTCCGTTCTCTTATTCAATTTTTAGCATCTTGTTTCTTGTTCTTTTTTTGTCAAAAATTTTGTTCAATGTCATTATACTGTAATTGACTTTACTCAATCCATCTCGATGAGCAATGTCGCAATTTTTTCTTGCTCGCTTCCCTCGCATTTCCTAAATGTTTCTAAAATGACCTGAATTAACTTCAATTTTGGTATCGAATACCGATCTACCCCCACCTTTGCCTGCCCATCCTTGATCTACCCACCCACGCTACTGTTTGGTAATTCATAGAGACTTGGATGGTGACAAACCCAACCTTTATCGTCCACACCTTTTCAGCAAAATTAGTTTCTCTTAGGAAAGGATTCGAAGTCGGGCACACACTAACCCAACGCCAAAACACTAGTAATGCCTAAATTATATGGTCTAGTGAAACACCTAAATCGACTCTAAATACGGCTCAAATCGGGAAAATCTTACAGTAGTTCCAGAAATTCCAGATATAATCAAGCAAGCCCATGCATTTGGATCATATCATTTCAAAGTAAATATTAAAATTCAAAATTAAAATCAAATTTTTTGTTGTTTTTTTTTTACTTTCTACCTTTCTATATTGACTTTTTATTTGATCAAATGTTGCGTTAATCTCTACATATCTTTTTAAATAGATAAAAAAATTTTATATAAAACATATAGATTTTACATCATTGCCCTAGAAGAGAAGTTTTTTAACTATAACACGGCCCTACAGGGCCCTCCAAGTTTACGCGAACGCGTGTGGTCCTGGGGGGGGGTTAGGCAAAATGACGCTGGGTATGGGACGGTAAGGTTTGGTTTTTCACCTTTCAAGTCTCTCTAAAAAAATCAGAAAAAAAATTAATTCGTCTAAGGGTCTGGAAAATTCACGTTTGTAGGAAATCTTTTTGATTAGAGTAAAAAGATTGTGAAAAAAGTCTCCTAAGGGGAGGCATTTTCAAAAATCGAAGAAATTTTTCAAAAAAATCAGATTGTTTTCGACTCTCTAAGGGTCGGCTCTCGGGTCCCATCTGCACATACCCCTCATCTGCCAACCATAGTACACGTTTTTTTTTATAAGACAAATATATAAGAACATAAGCTTCGAGCCCAAAATTAAGAACACATTCTAAGGCTTGGAGACTTAAAAACATGCATTTTCTTAAGAAATCACATCAACATGCTCAAAAATGCTGAAAATAAGAAACCTTTAAGAACATTTTAGGTTCAAATCCAAAAACTAAGAACATCCGAAGGCTTCGAAATTTTTTGACGTTCCTATAAAAAAAAATGTACCCCCCCCCCCCGGCGTAGTGGTGCTTGCATCAGTTTTTAAACGACTGCATTTGAAAGCTCTCTTTTCCTATATCTCGTACCACTCCGTCTTAGGATTTCTTTTCTTATCCTTGCATTTCGTCTTCAAGTAAAATGTTTTCCTCTGCCATTCTACCAGCCATAAAAGACTTTAACTACACCATATTAATCTCCAGAACCAATCTCTACAGATTTCCATAAGAAAATATTGTAGTAGACTAACATCTACACTACTTTCTTTCAGTATCAGTATCAGTACATATCTAAAACCAAAAGACAAAAGTTTTGCATAGTTGGATCCCTGTGTGTCGGTTAAAAACTTGTACCATCTTTTTACCATAAGAATAATTATTACTGTAGCTCTAAAATTCAATTGATTGTCAAGAAACAGGTACTGTAAAAATGAGGTTATAACTGACATCATTTAAATGTGTGATTTTTTTCTTCTCGTTGTCCTATATAAGTTGCTTCCCCATAGAGTACCTATCCCAAAGCTAAAGCTGCGTTTTCCTTTTATTATGATTTCTAATATATTCTTATAGACAAAAAATTCCTCGACCTTTTTTACACTTACCGAACAAGTTCAAGTTCAAAAAACCACCTGATAAACAGAAAATTGAGTAGAAACCCAAACCTCCCAAAAATATGTTTTTTTGAAGAAATTTGCCTAGACTTGTTTTTAGTGAGTGGTGGTGCACAAAAAAACAAAATGGCCCTCAATACATTAGTTTTTCCTTAGTGAAAACTATGTCAAAATCAATTCTTACTATAAAGCTAAGCAGTATACAGTGAGCCTATATCACAGCTCCCGGTGTCACAGACCCAGTTGGAAATTTTGGCCATAATTTCGTTCCCCATGTGAAAAAATACAACCAAAAATTTCATCCCCACTTGAGAATTGACTTTTTTTATCCCCATTTGAAATTCAATGGAAAGAAATTGCACTCCAATACCAACCCAACTGGATTATTCGACCTGGAACCAATAGAATTTCTATCCCAATTCGGATTTCGATAAAATGTTCACCATCATGTTAAAGAATTCTACCTAACATGAGATGTTATTTTGAAGGCTTTTTCCCAGGGCATAATGGAAAGAAAATGTAGATATTCACCCTAGGAACAAACGTTTTTGTTATTCACGTACGCATCCCAAAGGTTTGTATGGAACAAGCTATTATATCAGATTTAGCTCAACTGAGTAAATATTAATAATATCGATGTACAACGGCGTTCGGATATCAAGTCATCAGGGACAGCCAACCTTAACATAAGCAAAGCAAAGCAAAAAAAAATACATCCAACCAGCCATATTTTTTTCCACCAAGTATGAAATTACAATCTAGACTTTTTCGTTCCAAATGAAATCACATACTATCCCTTGTGTACAGTATCGATTGATACCTCATAAAAACGAAAAGACTAGTCGTAAAAGACTAAAATACTTTTAATCTCAAACAAGCAGGAACAACTCACAGTCATTTTGGCATTCGTCCAATAATTTTTCAATAAACTAAACTTGACAGTTTTTTTATGTCCCTTCAACACACTGATAAACTGATTGGCATTGGAATGAAATGTTCAGAAAAGGCAAAATCTTGCGTTAATTCGCACTGCATAGAAAAATGGGTCAAGTTTCCGGTTTTTTGACGGGTTAGTAATGTATTTCCGCTGCAAAAATAAAGTAAAATGATAGGTATCATATCAAAAAGTTGTTCATTTCAAAAATCCAGATATTTCAACCTAAGTTCGTTTCTAAAAACTGATGCTCGTAACGCCATAATCAACATGGTCCCGAGGAAAGCTTCAGCTTCAGGCAGATCGTTTATGAAATTCAATTTTTCAATTTCTTAGCATAGCTAGATTTAAGATTTCCGCCTCAGTCCCAAATTGACATACCGATTCTGTCAAACCATCAAACCAAGTCAAAATTGATTTTAAGATTTGAAATTAGAAAGATTTTAATCCTTATTACTTTTCTAATAAAAACTAGTGATTGTTTTCAAATAGGCTTTTAATCAGCTTTCATTCTAAGTCCCAATGAATGAATTGTGTTTTCGATACTATGTTGAAACCACTCTCATGGGGATCTCATGAATCACTATCATGGAATCTCTCTCATGGGAATCTCTCTCATGGGAGTCACTCTCATGGGAACCACTCTCATGGGAATCACTCTAATGGGAATCACTCTCATGGGAACCACTCTCATGGGAATCACTCTCACGGGAATCACTCTCACGGGAACCACTCTCACGGGAATCACTCTCACGGGAACCACTCTCATGGGAACCACTCTCATGGGAACCACTCTCATGGGAACCACTCTCATGGGAATATGGGAACACTCTCATGGAACCACTCTCATGGGAACACTCTCATGGGAATCCTCCTCTCTCATGGGAACCACTCATGGGAACCACTCTCATGGGAACCACTCTCATGGGAACCTCTCATGGGAACTCTCATGGGAATCTCATGGGGAATCCACCACTCTCATGGGAATCACTCTCATGGGAATCTCATGGGAACCGCTATCCCTTTCATGGGAACCACTCTCAGGGAAACCACTCCATGGGAACTCACTTCATGGGACCATCTCATGGGAACCACTCTCATGAACCAATGGGAAATCTCATCACTCATGGGCTCTCATGGGAACCAACTCTCATGGGATCACTCTCCTGGGAATCACTCTCTGGGAATCACTCTCATTCCTCTCACATGGTTCCCACGTAATTCCGCTAATGAACTTAGGATGAAATTTAGTCTAGCTATAAAATAAGTGCCTTTGCGCGAAAAAAGTTTACAGGAAAAAAACCCACTATCTTCGCGAATAAGCATCGATATTGATCTCACTTTGTATGCATGTAGCAATGACTTTTGAAGTTACGTCATCGCCTTATAACAGCTGATTGGCGCAAGTGACGTAAAGGGTAGAAAAGTCAGTAAAGTTATAACTAATGTTTTGAGTCGTTGTATTTGTGTCTATCATGAATTTTTTCAAGAAAAGAGATAGAAAATAAATTTTCTAACCTGTACTTTTTCCTTCTGTTTTAATGATGATACAAATAGGCTCCATTTCGTTGGACACTTTATCTTTATCTCAAAACGAGCCGCTCAAAGATTGCAGCTCACACGTGTTCCAGTCCACTAAGAAATAGAAATTGGAAAGTTATTTTTGTACTTGATGACTAAACACTCAGGGCACTTAGTTTTTATAATTACGAATAGGCTCAAGTAATGCTTGCCATATGCTTAATTTTCCCATATCTTAGCCTAATATGCTTCCAAGTGCAACGAATGCCTCTTTCGAAACCATTACCAGGTGATTGAATCCATCGAGTTTTCAATTTGCCTTTGTTAATAATAGAGTAAACTTCTTATAAACTCAATTACCATAGCAATAGTTGAAAACGAGGTGAGCGTTGCTCGGACGTATTGTTTGAAAAGGTCTATAAGTAATTATTTTGGAAGCTACGCGTGAAAAGATCGATGAAAATATTTTAGCATTTTCTTAATATGCGTAATAATTAGAAAATATAAATGGATAGTGCTAAATTTTCAACTCTGAACCAATTAACCTACTTCAGAATATTACCTTGAATATCAAATTGGAACTTGATTTAATCGTATTAGCACCGCCATTTTGAATCTTCGTTAACGTCGATTTTTCGTATTCAATTTCGCTGACTTTGCAATTTCAGATTCACCTTCCGTCGACTATCGTTCTGAAAAATTGAGAATAGGGGAACTTGGTTATATCTGAATTAGAAAAAATTGTCCTTCCAACGACCCAATCTTTAGCGGGATCCTCAAAAAAACTTCTTTTCTCAAATATCCCGATTGTACTGATGGTGTTATGATGCAGGGTGTGTCTAATGAAAGCATATAGTTCATGTTAAAAAAATAAATTTGAGTAACTGATAAGTTACCATAGGGTACCCATTTCAAAAAACACCTATTAAAGTTGTGGATATACATGAGGGCCCGATGAGGTTTCAAATATAATGATTGGACTCTGGTTAGCTTGAACCCAAAGCGTAATTTTGGTGTAAGAGTTGATATTGTTTATATACCTTTTCTGTAAGTATTCGTACAGGTGGGATGGGTGCACCGTTTGCATTCATCAACCGCCCTATGGTAAGTTTGGTATTCGCATCAAATTGAGCATGATGGGTTGTGTTGGCTGTGGAGAAAGAAGAGGAAGGCTGAATACAAATCGATATGAAAATTAAAGAATTCGAGATATCGATTAAGTTCTAACTTGATTAAGGTTATATTTGTTAGCAAAGTTGTCTTAAAAGTGGAAATGTTGAAACTTACTATTTCAAACAGTTTCCTCCTTGTAAACTATATGCCCACTATAAATTTCTTCTTTTCGCCTTTCATCGCCTATAATAACTGTGAATGAGTAATAGGTCAAGATGTGGTGTAATTGAGGTAAAGTGCCACTCTTGAAACGACTTTAAAATCTTGCTTTGGTGGCTGAATGAAAACAGCAAATTATGTGGTGGGTGTGGTTGGAATGACCAACATCCCTGGTCAAAGCTGAATTGTAGAGAATACCCTTCTCAAATAATGGTTTTATATCATCCGTGCTAGTTTGTTAGCTCGTTTAGTTTCAGTAATTGATTAGAAAATCGAGCGTGCGGTCTTTGACACTGTTTCTTCACCTATCTGACAGTATCGTGGAAAGAATATCGATTTCTAATTATGTAGATAAAGTTAAGAGTTCCTCTGAAGTACCTTGATCAAAGCCATACTTGCCACCAATCTCTCTTGCATAAAACGTCTCATTTGATGTCTTGCTTTGCAGGGTTCTTTTTATCACATTTCTTCAAGCAGGGAATCACCTTCAGTCGAATCTCAGGGCATCTTGTTTCTTATTTCGCTCAAGGAATCTCCGTTATTTTTCAGGAAATTTCTTTCGGCGAGACACCTCACTCAGGGATTCCCTTTAAGAAGCATCACCCTGATTTTCTAATGACCACACCAATTCAATGTGACTTTTTCTGACGTTGAATTAATAAATGTTCGAGCAAAATGATCTGTGTTCTGCCGTTCTCCACACTTATTCGAGTTGAACAGTAGTCGTCTTCACCCGTATTGGGATGTCTAGCTGTTGCAAGTTTCTTTATAAGATGGGTTGGGTCACAGGCTATGAGAATACCGTCTTTTAAAAGAAGACCCCTGAGTAGACGCTTGAAATTTCTCACTGTCATCTTTGCTTAATTTCACATCAACATCAGTATTTTTCGTCAAGTTTACGAGGACTTCAATGTTTAAAAATGAAATTTTTACACACTATAGATATTTCCCACCTCAAATATGGAGCATTTGTAAATCTCGGTACCTAATAGCCTCACCCCGCTAAGTATTTTTAAATTTTTCATTTTTTATTACCCCCCGCGCTTAAGTCTGGATTTTTTCCAACCCCCCCCCCCGGCTATGGGTACGAGAGTTAAATCTTACACACAAGCCAATAAAAAACAAACCGCGGTATACGTTACCCGGTGTTAAATATCCCAAAAAACCGAAGAAAAGTGTTCTAACGCAAAGCTAAAAATCCATTCTCCTGAAGGCCGGTCTCCACTTTCGCGCGACATGAGCGAAAACCTTTTGACGTTTTTGTAAGGTCATTGTTCGGTTGAAAAATGAAGCAATTCCATTGGTCGAAATTGACGTAACTGATGAAAAAGGTAGAACTTCCTTCAACTTTTTTTTTTTTTACGCAAAACTTTTTTATGTCGTAATCTTTTCTTCAGGCAAAAAAGGTTAAGAAAAAAACTGTCGCCCATTTCGCGCGAAAGTGGAGACCGGCCTTTAGCGCGAGAATGGATTTTAGCTTTGAGTTAGAACACTGTTTCTTCGGTTTTTTGGGATATTTAACACCGGTGTAACGTATACCGCGGTTTGTTTTTTTATTTGGCTGGTGTGTAAGATTAGTACTCTCGGGTACCCCATAGCCGGGGGGGGGGGGTTGGAAAAAATCTCAGAACTTAATGAGCGGGGGGGGTTGTAATAAAAATGTACTGTGTGGAAAAATTTAAAAAAATTAATTAGCGGGGGGAGGCTATTAGGTACCCGAGAGTAACCAAATGGCATCCATTATTTTGAGGATGGGAAATATTTATTTAGTGTCGTATAAATTATTTCATTTTTAGAACATTGAAGTCATCGATAAACTTGACGATAAAAAATACTTGATGTTGTATGATGAAATTAAGCAAAGATGACATTGATGAAATTTCAAGCGACCTACTCAGCGGTTCTTCTTTTAAAGACTGTAGTTCTCATAGCCTGTGACCCACACCCATCTTATAAAGATAACTTTGCAACAGCTAGAAATCCCAATACTGGTGTAATGACGACTACTTGTTCAAATCGAATAATAGTGTGGAGAACGGCAGAACAACCAGATCAATATTTGATCGAACATTTAGTTGATTCAACGTTAGAAAAATGTCACAATGAATTGGTGTGTCATATTAAGGAAAATCAGGGTGATGCTTCATTGAAAGGGAATTCCCTGAGTGAAGGTAGTTCTCGCCGAAAGAAAATTTCCCTGAAAAATAAAGGAGATTCCTTGAGCAGAAATAAGAAACAAGATTCCCTGAGAATTAGACCTGAAGGTGATTCCCTGCTTGAAGAAAATGCTGATGTAAAAGAACCCTGCAAATGCAAGACATCAAATGAGACGTTTTATGCAAGAGAGATTGGTTGCAAGTATGGCTTTGATCAAGGTACTTCAGAGGAACTCTTAACTTTATCTACATAATTAGAAATTAGATATTCTTTTCCACGACATACTGTCAGATAGGTGAAGAAACAGGTGTCAAAGACCTCACGCTCGACTTTTCTAATCAATTACTGAAACTAAACGAGCTAAACAAACTAGCACGGATGATATAAAACCATTATTTGAGAATGGGTACTTTCTCTACAATTCAAGCTTTGACCGGGATGTTTGGTCATTTCCAACCACAACCACAACCACATAATTTGCTGTTTTCATTCAGCCAGCCAAAGCAAAGAATATTTTAAAGTCTGTTTCAAGAGTGGACACTTTACCTCAATTACACCACATCTTGACATCTATTACTCATTCACAGTTATTATAGGCGATGAAAAGGCGAAGAAGAAGAAACTTATAGTGGTGCATATAGTTTACAAGGAGAAACTGTTAGAAATAGTAAAGTTTCCACATTTCCACTTTTAAGACAGACTTTGCTAACAAATATGAACCTTAAATCAAGTTAGAACTTAATCGATATCTCGAATTCTTTAATTATTTTCATATCGATTTTGTATTTCAGCCTGTCCTTTCTGCTTCTCCACAAGCCCAACACAACCCATCATGCTCAATTTGATGCAGAATACCAAAAACTTACCAGTAGGGCGGTTGATGAGGTGCAAAGGCGGTGCACCCATCCCACCTGTACGAATACTTACAGAAAAAGGTATATAAACAATTATCAACTCTTACACCAAAATTACGCTTTGGGTTCAAGCTAACCAGAGTCCAATCATTAATATTTGAACCCTCATCGGGCCCTCATGTTATATCCACCAACTTTAATAGGTGTTTTTGAAAATGGTACCCTAATGGTAGACTTATCAGGTTTACATCAAATTTATTTTTTAACATGAACTATATGCTTTCATTAGACACCCCTGCATCAGTACAACCATCAGTACAATCGGGATATTTGAGAAAAGAAGTTTTATTTTGAAGGATCCCAGCTAAGATTGGGTCGTTTGAAGGACAATTTTTTTCTAATTCATATATAACCATATTTCCCCTTTAATTCTCAATTTTTCCAGAACTAGATGAGTCGACGGAAGGTGAATCTGAAAATTGCAAAGTCAGCGAAATTGAATACGAAAATATCGACGTTAACGAATATTCAAAATGGCGTGTGCTAAATACGATTAAATCAAAGTTCAAATTTGATATTCAAGGTAATATTCTGAAGGTAGGTTCAATTGGTTCAGAGTTGAAAATTTAGCACTATCCATTTATCTTTTTCTAATTATTAACGCGAATATTAAGAAAATGCTAAAATATTTTCAATCGATCTTTTCACGCGTAGCTTCCAAAATAATTACTTATAGACCTTTTCAAACAATACGTCACGAGCAACGCTTACCTCGTTTTCAACTATTGCTATGGTAATTGAGTTTATAAGAAGTTTACTCTATTATTAACAAAGGCAAATTTGAAAACTCGATGGATTCAATCACCTTGGTAATGGTTTCGAAACGAGGCAGTCGTTGCACTTGGAAGCATATCTAGGCTCAGATATGGGAAAATTAAGCATATGGCAAGCATTACTTGAGCCTATTCGTAATTTATAAAAACTACGGTGCCCTGAGTGTTTAGTCATCAAGGTACAAAAATTACTTTCCAATTTCTATTTCTTTAGTGGACTGGAAACACGTGTGAGCTGCAATCTTTGAGCGGCCTCGTTTTGAAGATAAAGATAAAGTGTGCCAACGAAATGGAGCCTATTTGTATCATCATTAAAACAGAAGGAAAAAGTACAGGTTAGAAAACTTTTATTTTCTATCTCTTTTTCTTGAAAAAATTCATGATAGACACAAATACAACGACTCAAAACATTATTTATAACTTTACTGACTTTTCTACCCTTTACGTCACTTGCGACCAATCAGCTGTTATTAAAGCGATGACGTAACTTCAAAAGTCATTGCATACATGCATATCAGAATAGTGAGATCAGATATCGATAGCTTATTCGCGAAGATAGTTGGGTTTTCCTGTAAACTTTTTTCGCGCAACGGCACTTATTTTATAGCTTAGACTAAAAGTTCATCCTAAAGTTCATTAGCGGAATTACGTGGGAACCATGTGAGCGGAATGAGAGTGATTCCCATGAGAGTGATTCCCATGAGAGTGATTCCCATGAGAGTGGTTCCCATGAGATTCCCATGAGAGTGATTCCCATGAGAGTCCCATGAGATTCCCATGAGAGTGATTCCCATGAGTGGATGAGAGTGGTTCCCATGAGAGTGATTCCCATGAGAGTGATTCCCATGAGAGTGGTTCCCATGAGAGTGATTCCCATGAGAGTGATTCCCATGAGAGTGATTCCCATGAGAGTGATTCCCATGAGAGTGGTTCCCATGAGAGTGGTTCCCATGAGAGTGATTCCCATGAGAGAGATTCCCATGAGAGAGATTCCCATGAGAGAGATTCCCATGAGAGAGATTCCCATGAGAGAGATTCCCATGAGAGTGATTCCCATGAGAGTGATTCCCATGAGAGTGGTTCCCATGAGAGTGATTCCCATGAGAGTGGTTTCAACATAGTATCGAAAACACAAATTCATTCATTGGACTTTAGAATGAAAGCTGATTAAAAGCCTATTTGAAAAACAATCATTAGTTTTTTATTAAAAAAGTAATAAGGATTAAAATCTTTCTAATTTCAAATCTTAAAAATCAATTTTGACTTGGTTTGATGGTTTTGACAGAATCGGTATGTCAATTGTGGAGACTGAAGGCGGAAAATCTTAAAATCTAGCTATGCTAAGAAATTGAAAAAATTGAATTTCATAAACGATCAGGCCCTGAAGCTGAAGCTTTCCTCGGGACCAATGTTTGATTATGGAAAGCAGTTAACGATATCAGTTTTAGAAACGAACTTAGGTTGAAATATCTGGATTGTTTTGAAATGACAACCTTTTTGATATGATACCTATCATTTACTTTATTTTTGCGGCGGAAATACATTACTAACCCGTCAAAAAACCGGAAACTTGACCCATTTTTCTATGCAGTGCGAATTAACGCAAGATTTTGCCTTTTCTGAACATTTCATTCCAATGCCAATCAGTTTATCAGTGTGTTGAAGCATGGAGGTATAAAGAAACAGGAGAAGTATGCTATTGTAACCATGCTCGCCCTACGATTAAAAAAATTACGAGGTATGCATGCTCATAATCTCATATATCGTGCATTTTCAATGAGCTCTTTTGTTGATAGGTGCGAAATCTTATTGGCTAACTTAAATGTTGGAAATAAGATGAGACGAGATTCATTGTTTCTGACATTGGTGTAAGAAAATATTTGGACTAAAAAAGGGCCTGTAAACTTTGCAATCCTTCATCAGATGACAAGATTTTTCGATCAACATTTTCTTCAAGGTGAACCCTATTGCTTAATACTTTCCTCCAAAATTCTCCAGTGACTTTTTGTCTACAAATCGGGTCTGAAATTGTGTGTGCTTATAAAGAACTTTTTATTTTCTGGCTAGAGAAAATATCTTTTCAAAACAAAATTTAATGGATGCCAAAATTGAACGCAAACTTATTTCGTGGAGCTAAATTTCATTTTATTCTCGTATATTAGAAGGCTAGAAATCTTCGATGCTGATAGTAAGAAGGTTCAGAACAGACTTGAGTTCTACTAAAAAGTCGTATTTCGTCGGGCGAGCCTAGAATTTCTTTTGATTTATTACATAAAAGAAATCAAAAGACTTTAACGACCAATTACTGACAAATTCATCTCCTGTCTTTCTTTATACCTCTATGGTTGAAGGGACATAAAAAAACTGTCAAGTTTAGTTTATTGAAAAATTATTGGACGAATGCCAAAATGGCTGTGAGTTGTTCCTGCTTGTTTGAGATTAAAAGTATTTTAGTCTTTTACGACTAGTCTTTTCGTTTTTATGAGGTATCAATCGATACTGTACACAAGGGATAGTATGTGATTTCATTTGGAACGAAAAAGTCTAGATTGTAATTTCATACTTGGTGGAAAAAAATATGGCTGGTTGGATGTATTTTTTTTTGCTTTGCTTATGTTAAGGTTGGCTGTCCTGATGACTTGATATTCCGAACAGCCGTTGTACATCGATATAAATTAATATTTTACTCAGTTGAGCTAGAATCTGATATAATAGCTTTGTCGGTCCATACAAAACTTTGGGGACATTCTATTGGTTCCAGGTCGAATAATCCAGTTGGGTTGGTATTGGAGTGCAATTTCTTTCCATTGAATTTCAAATGGGGATAAAAAAAGTCAATTCTCAAGTGGGGATGAAATTTTTGGTTTTATTTGTTCACATGGGGAACGAAATTATGGCCAAATTTTCCGCTGGAGCGGGGGTCCAACTGGGTCTGTGACACCGGGAGCTGTGATATAGGCTCACTGTATACTGCTTAGCTTTATAGTAATTATTGATATTTTACATAGTTTCTCACTAAGGAAAGAACTAATGTATTGAGGCCGTCATTTTGTTTATTTTTGTGCACCACCACTCGTTAAAAACAAGTCTAGGCAAATTTCTTCAAAAAAACATATTTTTGGGGAGGTTTGGGTTTCTACTCAATTTTCTGTTTATCAGGTTGGCTTTTTTTGAAACTTGAAACTTGTTCGGTAAGTGTAAAAAAGGTACGAGGAATTTTTGTCTATAAGAATATATTAGAAAATCATAATAAAAGGATAAACTCAAAGCTTTAGCTTTGGGTATAGGTACTCTATGGGGAAGCAACTTATATAGGGTAAGGAGAAGGAGAAAATCACACATTTAAATGATGTCAGTTATAACCTCATTTTTACAGTACACTGTTTTCTTGACAATCAATTGAATTTTAGAGCTACAGTAATAATTATTCTTATGGTAAAAAGATGGTACAAGTTTTTAACCGACACACAGGGATCCAACTATGCAAAACTTTTGTCTTTTGGTTTTAGATATGTACTGATACTGATACTGAAAGAAAGCAGTGTAGATGTTATAGTCTACTACAATATTTTCTTATGGAAATCAGTAGAGATTGGTTCTGGAGATTAATATGGTGTAGTTAAAGTCTTTTATGGCTGGTAGAATGGCAGAGGAAAACATTTTCCTTGAAGAGGAAATGCAAGGATAAGAAAAGAAATCCTAAGACGGAGTGGTACGAGATATAGGAAAAGAGAGCTTTTCAAATGCAGTCGTTTAAAAAAGCTGATGCAAGCACCACTACGCCGGGGGGGGGGGGGGTACACGTTCTTTTTTTTATAAGAACGTCAAAAAATTTCGAAGCCTTCGGATGTTCTTAGTTTTTTGGATTTGAAGCCTAAAAATATTCTTAAAAGTTTCTTATTTTCAGCATTTTTTGAGCATTTTGATGTGATTTCTTAAGAAAATGCATGTTTTTAAGTCTCCAAAGCCTTAGAATGTTCTTAAATTTTTGGTCCTCGAAGCCTTATGTTCTTATATAGTTTGTTCTTATAAAAAAAAAACGTGTACTATGGTTGGCAGATGAGGGGTATGTGCAGACGGGACCTCCGAGAGCCGACCCTTAGAGAGTCGAAAACCAATCTGATTTTTGTTTGAAAAATTTTCTTCGATTTTTGAAAGATGCCCTCCCCTTAGAGAGACTTTTTTACAATCTTTTTACTCTAAATCAAAAAAGATTTCCTACAAATCGTGAATTTCCAGACCCTTAGAGAGACTAATTTAATTTTTTTCTGATTTTTAGAGAGACTTTGAAAGGTGAAAAATCAAACCTTACCGTCCGCACATACCCAGCAGTCATTTTTGCCTAAGTACCCCCCCCCAGGACCACAACGCGTTCGCGTAAACTTGGAGGCCCTTGTAGGGGCCGTGGTATATTTTAGAAAAACCTTCTCTTCTAGGTACAATGATGTAAAATCTATCATGTTTTATATAAAAAATTTTTATCTATTTAAAAAAAAGATATGTAGAGATTAACGTCAACATTTGATCAAAATATAAAAGTCAATATAGAAAATGTAGAAAGTAAAAACAGAAAAACAACAAAAAAAAGATATATTTTGAATTTTGAATTTTCATATTTACTTTGATAAATGATATGATCATAATGCATGGTGTCTTGCTTGATGCTATATCTGGAAAGTTCTGGAACTACTGTAAGATTTTCCCGATTTGAGAATGTGATTTAGAGTCGATTTAGGTGTTTCATTAGGCATATATTGATTTAGTGTTGTGGGACGTTGGGTAAGTGTGTGCCAGACTTTCAAATCCTTTCCCTAAGAGAAACTAGTTTTTGCTGAAAAGGTGACCCTTAGAGAGACAAAATTGCTTAAAAGGTGACCCTTACAGAGACACTTTTACAAAAATATCTTCCATTTTCCAAAAAAGTTCTCCAATATTTTCGAAAAATTCTCTAATTTTCTTGACTTTTGAACTCTTCTTTGACTCGAGTTTGTGAAAAAAAAACACTTTTTTAGTTTTAGTTGTTTTGGTAACCCCTTAGAGACTTTAGGAGGCTGAAAAAACCAACCCTTAACCACATAACCAGCGCCCATTTTTGCCTAAACCCCTCCAAAGTAATTTAATAAAGGTTTTTTTTGGTGATGCTAAATTGAAAGCCCCAGAGAAAGAAGTTTCAATATTTTATTTAAAGGTATATTATTTGGGGCTACATACATAAATATGTTTTTTTTATACCTAGTACTCTTCCCGGTTTTCTATCTTTGGACAAAAATCATTTTTGACCAACGGATCTGAAATGATTTATAACACGACTAGATCATGTATGCTTGTATTTTTCTCTTTACAGTATTAACTGATAAACCCAACAAAATTCAAGAAGATTTTGATAAATGTCAAGAAGAAGTTTCTTCACAAGTGGCGACAATCACACCAACTCCTTCGCCAAGGGTAAAAGAAAAATACACTAAAACTATTCCAGAAGAAATCGTATCAAGTAGAGGTCATTTTTCAACTGGAAGTTTGAAATCGCAAACAACATCAACAGAGAAGCTCACCGATCAATCAAAAACAATCAAAAAGAATTCTATCCAATCAGAATCCATTTACGAAAGAATTAGCCAATCACGAGCAGCTACCGAGAATTTTGACCAATCCACAAGTGACATAGTGCCTCCTTTAGAAAGTCTGATGGTGATTTCCGCAGCAGATATAACGAAAGCCAGTCTCTTTGTGGTAAGAGTAAGTTTTATTTTCTCGTTCCGGAAATAGGTGACTTGGATAATGAAATCAAACTAATGTGATTGTATCCTTTTTCACAACCCCTTCTTACAGTCCCGTTTAGATTTTTTTTCAGCCAGTGGGGGGGGGGAGGGTAAAAAACGGATTGCAGCCAAATGGGGATTTATATTCCCATGTTTTTTTTAATGGCTGGAGATTGTGACGATATTCTGGCCTATTAATGAAGTGGAAAGGGGTACCAACGGATCTTTGAAAAGGGAGTGTGAAAATTAACTAAATTTATTTATCTAACGAAATGTTGCCGTTATCAACGATATGCGACACAAATTTCAAAGCTTCCATTTTCACCTCTGGGAAAGATTTCCCTAATCGTCTCCAAACCTCGAAAGATCTTTTATTTTAAATGTTGCGACGAATTTTCTTGTCCCTTTACTCTCGGGTACCTAATAGCCGGGGGAGGGGGTTGGAATAAGCGGGGGGGGGGGGGAGTAGGGGGTTGGAAAAAAATGTCCTGGGTGGAAAACTTTTAAAAAAGAGGCTAATACAGCAGAATTAGGACAAAAGAGGGAACTTTCAAAAACATTTTCCCAAAAATTAATAAGCAGGGGGGGTTGGAATAAGAATGTCCTGGGTGGAAAGTTTTCGAAGAATTAATTAGTGGGGGGGGTGGTGGGCTATTAGGTACCCGAAAGTAGAAAGCAAACCTTTACACCACGAATGGGAAATCTTGGACAATTTTCCGTCGGTCAAAATTTTAGTCAAGGAAAACTTTAACACTTGTGAAAACTCATATGTATTCCTTATGCATAGTTATGCATACTGAAGCAGTTTTTCGAGCTCGGTTAACTTTAATTCTTTAATCGGAGTAATTTGAGAAGTGAAACCCAAATAGTGGCAATGCTACCCAATACTGGTATTACCTAAATGTGTTTCGACCGGTATCTCTTTTCCCGAAAACACCTATCAAAGGTGGTGGATATAACTTATTTGGCTCTTCCAGAAAAAAATCCGTCCATGGGGGGGTGGAGGATGAATTTTCCAGGGGTGCCAAAAAAAGTCTGCGATGCCCAGTGGTAAATGTTGGTGTCCAGGGGGTTAAATTGATGATTTTCCATGGGTATAACCCATATCTATGTGGTAAAAATGAAAATGTCCAGGTGTAGTTCATTAAAAAAATACCTCCCCCCCCCATGAACGGATTCTTTTCTGGAAGAGCCCATTCCAGAGCTTATAAGTCAGTGATAACCTTGTCTTTTTCAGAAGATGGATTACTACCCTAACGTCAACACACATGGCAACAATGGCGTATTGATCTTGATAGCAAGCATCACAGCTGCAATTTCTCTTGTCATGATATTTGTTACCGTTTTACTGGTTTTAAGACGTGATCGAAGGTCAGTAAATTTATATTTTGCTTGTGGGTAGATTTATTTTGAGGATGTAGTGTCCGGGGGGAGGGTAAAATTGCTCTGTTTGAGGGTAATTTTGAGTGTTTAGGGGTCAACTAATGTTTGTCCGGGGGGGGGGGTCAAAATACACAATGTCCAGAGAGCAATTTTCCAAAAAATCACAGGAAAAAATCGTTAAATCACACTTGTGTGAAAACTGATTTCCCACAGTGGGATTCGGTTCGTATTTCACACGGGTGTGAAAAGGCAAATGACACCCTTAATGTTTACACCATATTGAATTGAGTATCAGACTAAAACACCTCAAATTTAAGAAGAATTAAGTCAGATTGTGATTGCAGATTGAGCGTTTAGTTTGATAATTAATTCGACATGAGACAAACACATTGGGTGTTAATTACCTTTTCCCACCCGTGTGAAAAACGAACCGAATCCCACTGTGGGAGATCAGTTTTCACACGAGTGTGATTTGACGATTTTTTCCTGTGAAATATTATATCCTCCACCCACCCCTAATTCAAATTTTTTTCTGGAAAAGCCCATTCTGCCGATTTAACGTACTTCTCTTACCGTTCAGTGTCACAGTGAATGAATATCACATATCACACTGTGAAGACGAATCCCGATTTCAGCGAAGCGCACTCAGCGAGAACAAAAGTAACCATGACAATCATCCAAGATCTTGAATGAAAACCGTACCAATCAAATAAGAAAAGTAAAAAAAATTAAGTGAAAGAATGTAATCTCAGAACATAACATTCTAACCTTAAATGTTTAGGGGTGGTTGTTTGTCAAATTTGGTTAACTACTACGTCAAAAGTTAAATATTACTTTTCAAAAAATTCAATCCAATCACGAATAAAAACGTAGAAAAAATAATTCATTGAGAGAGTGTAATCTCAGAATATAACATACTTATTTTTATATAATTAGCATAGGAATCGACTAAAGTAACTTTAAAGAATTGAATGCAGGCTATGTAACTACTGTTACAAACTTGGGAGTTGGAGAAAATATTTCTTTTGAAGGAAACTTGGGTAACTGGTATTCATAAGTCTCAGAAGAGTTTTAAATAATTGGAAATAGCAAATTATATAATCTACTTATATCTACATAAAATATCATTCAGTTTCTTATTCTGGGCCGCCGCATAAAAAAATGTACGCGATACTATTATATCTCTTTGTTTGCTACTTCTTCAAAACTTTGATTGAAAGCCAACTTTTTAATTAGTTTTACCTAAAAAGATGGCCAAACTTTTTTATTAGACCTTTTATAAAAAAATCCTCAACTTTATGATTTCTATTATTTTACTTACAATAAGGCCTTTACAAAAAAATACAAAAGATAAAATGAATTTTATTTTTATTAAAAACTATAAGAATAAATAATCTTATAAGGCAACTACTTCAGGTTCAAAAAACAAAGTTGGTCAAATTAGCATTTTTTTTATTATAAACTTTATAAATAAATAATCAAAAGAATTTGGCTTTCCACTGTAAAATGGACAACCTTTGAAAAATCTTAGGCTTATTAGAAGTAAAAAACTAGTCCTTTTCGACTTTTTATGTAAAAAAATTTTTTTGTTCAGGGAATTTAAAAACGGGGGGGACCTACTAGTAGGTCCGGGGGGTTGGAAAAAATCTTAAAACATTAATTTCAAGCGGGGGGGGGCAAACTTTTATTTGGCACCTAAGAAAGTACGTCAATTTAGATCGCTCTTTACAAAACAAGTCCATTTAGTTTTTATAAAAACAGGATTTAAGATTACTTTAAGTAGATCGCTATTCGCTACCGTCAGTTTCTCTCCCTCTTTTGGTTGCTCAGTTCATGTTACAATCACCTTTCCAAAAATTACAACACTGACGACGGATAATAATAGATAACGCTTATCGAATAAAGCATGACATGACATACACGTTTTTTTATAAGAACATCCAAAACTTTTAAAGCCTTCGAATGTTCTTAACTTTTTGAGTTTTAAGACTAAAAATGTTCTTATTTTGATCCTTTTTTGAGTAATTTTGTCAATTTTCCTAAGAAATCGGGTGTTTTTAGAGCCCGCGAAGCCTTAAAATGTTCTTAGCTTGTTCTTAACATTTTGGCCATCGAAGCCTCATGTTCTTATATAGTTTGTTCTTATAAAAAACGTGTAGTTATAAACTCACTGCTTTTTTCTATCAATTAAATTTTATTGATTGAATATTTGGTGATTAAATAAATCAATTAAAATTAATTAGCCAACGGGTCGAATAGATATCACGAGTTTTTTGAAGCTTTCAAAGTCACCTCTCAATCTTCCGCAAGTAATTCCGTGTCGTTTCGGTACGTCGGGTACACCAGAATAAACATTATGGAGATAACAACCTCCACAATTCGTAAACCACCAACCTGTTTTCCATTTATCTCCACAATGCATTGTTGTGGCTCTGTCATTGTCGTCGTCTCGGGTTGAAAATTTACTTCCGTTCATGTCAGTCCATTCGCTCCCGAAGTTTGGGTCACCGAAATCATATGTACCTGAGTGTAACCTATATTTATTAGCTTCATCTTCGATAAAGAAGCCTTTAAACCCGACTGCATACTTTGTACCATCAAAAGCCCAAAGTTGCAGATAAACCATCATTTCACGGTCTTTTGTTAAGAGATGGATTTTTTCATTACCCAAATAAAATTCACCGCTCAGATCTCCGAAACCGTCTTTGTATTCTTGCCATAAACGATTGAAACTGACCGAACCATCTTGTCGTTTGTCTATCAATGTCCACGAATCTGGACCGCCTAAGCCACAATATACTTTGAACTTATTTCTGTTGTAGAAAATCCAGTAAATATCCGACTTTGTATAACCTCTAGATCTCCAATCTTCACAGCCAATGTTTTCGTGGACAGCTTGAGCCAGCATTTCTCCGGTTTGTGAAACCAAATAATTTGACAGACCAGAGATGACATTGAAAAGCCTGCAAAGCCATGTTGTAGTGGTCATTTGTTTATGTTGTACATATTCACAGTGAGTGAAGTTTTTGAGGCATTTATCGAAGCAATGATCCTTGGAAGCTACTTCTCCGTCAAACCATGGTTGAGGTCCATCGATAGCAGTGTTTGTATGGAGATGTTTGAATGGTAGAAATGGCATAAATTGCCCAAATGAGAAATGAACACATAAAAGGAGGCCAAACCAAAGTACAGAAGCATCCATCTTTATGCATTTAGAAATTAGAAATTTTTGATACTAAAATTAATTTCTGATGGGGATTTTTTTCTCCTTTTTTTACAATTTTCATTCAATTTTGCTGTCATGGTAAGTCCTACTAAATAATGAATTAAAGTCATTTACTAGTTCAATACTAGTTCAGATTTGAATTTTATTGATCATGAAGGTTTTTCTATACTTTGATTGATGGGGTTTGGGTGTTGTTTTAACAAAAACAAAACAGGGGGTGGGGTAGATGAACCTTTCATTTACGCCCTGAAAATTTTGTAATAACATTTTTGCTGTCATGGTAAATCTTACTAAATAATGAATTAAAGTCATTTACTAGTTCAAATCATGAATCGGTTTGAGTTTATTTATCATGAAGGTTTTTCTATTTGATATTACTTTGATTGATGGGGTTTGGGTGTTGTTTTAACAAAACAAAACAAAACAGGGGGCGGGGTAGATGAACCTTTCATTTACGCCCTGAAAATTTTATAATAACATTTAGCACCCTGGAAAAGGTTTCAGATTCTTGGAAACTCTTGGAAATTTATCTTCTGGTAGTACTCCTTTGAATTTTAATAAAATCAATTTAAATCAAACTCTTGCGAAAAATTATTAACTTCCCTGACCCCCGGAAATTCTTCTCTGAATATCTCCTTTAAATGTCCAATCACTCCCTGTGCTGTATGAATATGAAATCCCAGCTGGCACTAATCTCATAACCTATCACCATTGCTAGGGCATATGATGATCTGAAAAGTTTATTCAGCGGAATTTTACAAAACCGCGTTCGTCGGGGTCTGGGAAAAACTATGACACGTGACCAGATACCGGTATCCGATTGGCCCAGTTTTCAAGATTTATTTATCATTTTATAGGAAACAATTTTTTGTAAGAACTGAGTAGCAAAATACTCTGTATCTTTTGAAATATTGAATATTTTCCAAGAATTAGAGTATCCAAATATCCAACAATACATATAGAGCCTAAAATAGTCAACCTCTTGGTGTTTGAATCAATTTTTTGTCGGTTGAATGTCTGACAGACATTTCGCACACGTTAAGTTATCATTATTCTGATAAAATGCTTCATTCCTCCTAATAATCAAGCAGATAGCAAGAGAAAAGTAATCATTACATAAGAGAACATACCTGTAATAATTTGGTTGGTGTTTGAGCCTTCATCTTGAACAAAAATGAGAAAACATCCAAGCAAAATCAGTGTACAATCAATACAACTTTCAAAACAGTCTTTCAAAGCTTTTAGGTCAATAAGTATGAGCAGCCACTTCTGTGGGTGTATGTCAGAGCTACACTAAAATGAATAAACAACATTTGAAACATTGAATTTTCCTTCATAAGTCTCAAAATCCATAAAAAAATCAAAACATTGACCAAGAGCCAAAACGTGAATTTCAGGCGCCATCTTGGATTTGGTTCGGAGAAAGAAAGCCACGGTCGCAGTAGAATCGGTTTTGTTTAGCCCACGCATCCAAAGACGGCCCGAGCAAATCGATAAATTTTATGCGAATGTCGCGATTGAATCGTGAAAAGTACTCTGAAATTTCAGAGTGTCGGCCATCAAAGAAAACCCGAGAACCTTCGCAGGTCTTCTTGCAGAACCATTCCCCTTAGAGCGCATGCGTGGAATGCGTGGAGCACGAAGAACTGCTTGGAGGTTAAGCTGGCACTCAACGTTGTTTCAACGTTCATCTAACGTTATATGGACGTTATGAACATTAGATAAACGTTGAAAACAACGTTGAGTGCCAGCTGGGATGGGATTTCAAACATTTTTCTGTCGTTACATTGACAACGTTGCTTTTTAAAGGGACATAAAAGTATGACGAAATTTTAAAAAACGTTTGCAGCGGGATAACAAAACAAAACAAATGTCACATTCAAACAGGATTGTTTCAATTTTTTCAGTTTGTTTTGGACACGTCTTTTAATTGTTTCTTTTAAGAAAATTTGCAATGTTTACATTCATGCATGAAAAATCGATTTTGAACTAATAGACTTGAATTGAAGAAAACGTGCAAACAGTTAAACAACGGATTACTATAACGTTACATTTTTTGAAGATGCTAAAAAATTCTCGCTCCAGAAATATTTAGTACCGAAAAACGTTTCTATTTTGCGAATCCGACAGCCCAATATAGTTGATTGAATATTGGCTTCGAACTCAATTAACCATCGGGAGGGGTTAGTGTGAATTAAACCTTTTAGAAAATCTCGGAGCTCCAATTTGAAATTGCATCCAAAAATAAAATTGGGTTACTTATCTGCACACTAGCCATTATTAAAACGCAAAAATTTGGATGAGCGGATTTTATAAGATTTCACTAAGGTCGAAAGTGAAGAGATTCAAAAATAATAGATTATTTTATTACATCGTAAGACAACCAATAATAAGACTTGTAAAAAACTCCAGCTTTCCCAACAAAGTTTTTAACAAATAAAAAAATATAAGAATTGATTTTTTAAAGGGTCACGTGAAAACTGGAAATTTAGAATTAATAATGACTAATAAGTGCTTTAAAAATTTTTTTTTCGATACAATCCGCCCGCTAAATATTTCCTTTCCAAAAGGAAATATTTGTTAAGAACTCTGAGGGCATTCTTAGCGAAGTACTTGCTAATACAACAATGACCCATTTTAAGAAAATAGTCGCAATTTTGCGATTCTTTTGAGAGCTAATATACTCACGTGCGAAAATTTCCGCTTCAGAGGGTCCGTATTGATTAGAAATTTATGAGGATTGAAAACTAATGAAATCTGGCGAATAAAATAGATCAATAAAATTAGCCAACGGGTCGAAATAGATCACGAGTTTTTTGAAGCTTTCAAAGTCACCTCTCAATCTTCCGCAAGTAATTCCATGTCGTTTCGGTACGTCGGGTACACTGGAATAAACATTATGGAGATAACAACCTCCACAACTCTTAAACCACCAGCCTGTTTTCCATTTATCTCCACAATGGATATTTGTGGTTATGTCATTGTCATCGTCTCGGGTTGAAAATTTACTTCCTTCATGTCAGTCCATTCGTCCCGAAGTTTGGGTCACCGAAATCATATGTACCTGAGCATAACCTATATTTATTAGCTTCATCTTCGATAAAGAAGCCTTTAAACCCGACTGCATACTTTGTACCATCAAAAGCCCAAAGTTGCAGATAAACCATCATTTCACGGTCTTTTGTTAAGAGATGGATTTTTTCATTACCCAAATAAAATTCACCGCTCAGATCTCCGAAACCGTCTTTGTATTCTTGCCATAAACGATTGAAACTGACCGAACCATCTTGACGTTTGTCTATCAATGTCCACGAATCTGGACCAGCAAAGTTGCAAAATACTTTGAACTTATTTCTGTTGTAGAAAATCCAGTAAATACCCGACTGTGTGTGTCCTCTAGATCTCCAATCTTCACAGCCAATATTTTCGTGGACAGCTTGAGCCAACATTTCTCCGGTTTGTGAAACCAAATAATTTGACAGACCAGAGATGACATTGAAAAGCCTGCAAAGCCATGTTGTTGTGGTCATTTGTTTATGTTGTACATATTCACAATGAGTGAAGTTTTTGAGGCATTTATCGAAGCAATGATCCTTGGAAGCTACTTCTCCGTCAAACCATGGTTGGGGACCATCGATAGCAGTGTTTGTATGGAGGTGTTTGAATGGTAGAAATGGCATAAATTGTCCAAAAGACAAGTGAAGACATAGAATATCAAGAAAAATTGCCAATCCCACCATTTTTCTGACGATAATAAATGATCTAAATGTGGTAAAAGTTGATAAAATCATTTTTGATGGTTTATTTTGAATATTAGAATTTTATTTCGTTAGTTATATGAATAATGGATGCAGTCAAAATTGATGACATTTGAATAAATCTATTGACGATGAATAGATAAGTCATTTGGTTTGAATTAAAAGTTCATTAGATATTTTTAGAATATCGCCAATAGACCTTTTCATAAATTACGTTACGAACATCAATTGCCTCGTTTTGAAATTATTGCCATGGTGATTTACTCGCAGCGGATTTCATCAAGACTACTTTCTATTCATAAAAAAATCATTTAATCATCGATAAATTTTAAATAGAGTTTGGAAACTATTCTAGTCGCGAGTAGGGAGTTGCTAGTTTCGATTGCTGTTTCGCGTTGGGAGTTAAAAATTACCGCTACCGAAAAGAAAACATACTCAAAAGTACATTTTAAAGTAATGTAAATGAAGTAATATTAACACATATAATACGTATAACATATACCATCGTAATATGCTGATTTGCCTTAACCGTGCGTGAGAGCATAGAAAGCTATTTTCTACTGTCAATTCATCCATTTCTATTTCGCATCACATTGAGTCTATATAATTCTGATTAAGGATTTAGAACCATGTTTGTGTCAAAATTTTAGTAAAAAGTGTCAATTCTAATATGATAAAATACAAAAGAAAGTGTCATATTTTTCTCGCGCGACGAATTTGTGAGGCTAAATGACGGTCACGTATACCTTTATACAAGAAGCATAAGGCAGTGATCAATTTTTGGTGGGAATTTGTTTGACAAAATTGTATTTAAGATTTACAATTTTTTACAGAACGTGTCATGTGTCAGATTATGAAAAGTGACAATGAATAAGTACTAAGTATTTTGGTTTGTAGCCAGCACCTTACATTTCATGATCTTAAAGTCAATAATATGTTGGTACTGGATTTAAATTGTACTTTTGGGCTCATTAGTTTAAATTAGAAAATTTTCGGTCGCCGTAAAGTTTTACGAACTCCCCAACTCGAAACAGCAACTCCCAACTCTCCAACTCCACAACTAAACATTCCCTAGCTCTTTAAATAGTGGCACGTGATGTTCGTGACTTAATTTATGAAAAGGTCCTTCAATGAGAAGAAAAAATGTCGAGTTGATCGAATTTACAAATCGTGTATACAGTATATGGCCCCCCAAAACGGAGACGGCCCCAAACGGAGGTTTTCCTTAAAATGAAGATTCTGACTGTACTTTTCAGAATTAAACGATTTTTTTATTTTGAAAGAATGATGGTATACTTAAAATGAGCATGTTTTGATGGTTTGAGACAGCTTCAAAATAACTCTTTGCGTCTAAAGGATATTTTAAACCAAATAGATAAAATTGCATATAACTCACTCTAGCTCCTTGGATATGAAAATAAGTTATAAAACGGGGTTAGGAACTTTCACACTAATGCCGTTCAGAAACGCACATACTCTGTGACTTTGAGGCTGGTACAGAATAATTTGAAGGCACCATATTTGGAGCCCTGATAAGCATTGACAAACCGAAAATTCTAAATATGAGAAAAGCAAAAAATCTTGGTCTATTCCTCTCCCTTCATTCATCGTTTTAAACAAAAATCACATATATTAAAAATTTTCGCTGAATCACAAAAACGGCAAATTCTGTCATTTTTTTTCAAAGTAGGGAAAAAAATATCTTAAGCTTAATATTTTCAGTTTCATAGCTTTTTTTCTAATTTCACCGTTATTCCATACCTAATAAATTTTCAAAAGAGATTTGTTTTCAAAACTTGATCAGCCGTTGTTAAATCAAATTGTCGTTTGAAAATTTAATGTTTCAGTTTGGACTTTGCAGTCCAGTCTCTTTCCTCTAGATTGAGAGAAATTTCAATTTGATCGCCGTTTGGGGGCCACATACTTATCATTTTATGAAATGAATAAAGTCAATGTCAATGAATAATAAAGATTCAAAAGAACGTCCTTATAGCGTTGAAATCGTTACAAAATATTTTGATGTTTTTCGTTCATATTTTATAATGGATACAAAAATTTATATCAAATATCGCTGTGACAAAAGAAATTTACCAAAAAGTCACTGTCCTCTGTAACTTAAGGACACACATTTACTCTAAATAAAAAAGAAAGAAAGATCCACCTCGACTTAATTTTTTATTTGGGTCATATACAATCAGGGAAACATGGGCTGCAGCGATCCTAGGTACACGCACGAAAAAATCAAGCGATCTGATACAATGTCATTGGACCTTAAAACCTTAATATTCAATGATAGGAGAGGGCTCCAGTCCTTTCCCTGGATTTCTCCACTTCCCCTTGATCCGTCTTTTTAGTTGCTGAGAATCAAGCGTAAAGGTATCACGTATCATTTTGGGAATTTTTGATAATACTTGGTTAGGTAGGGGTCGAACGAACATATTCATGATATCCCATGATGTAATGTTTTCTACGGAAACTACAAATTTAAACTAGACGAAAGTTGTATAAAGCTTGCCACTACTGGCAAAAACCGGGGTCTTTCCGTAGAAAACATTACGTCATGAATATCATGAATTGCGCACTGTAGCTGGATGTTTTACTTTATGTAAACAACAAGAGGATAGGGACTATTTTACCAGGGAGGAATGACGCCAAAATGTTTGTATTTGTAGGAAAGGCAACCAAAACGTAATAGTTATCGGATTTTTCCGTACAATATAGCCTTTAGGCGAGGAAAACATACGGAAAATCCGGAACGAGTGAAATATTTCCATATTGTACTAGTATATGCCTGATAACTGGTTTATCGGTGACCCAAAAATTTTGTACATGTAAAATACAAGATTTATTGTACTCTTTTTAACCAATCAGATCGCAGATATTTTTCGGATCGCCGATAAAGATATTTAATATCATTACTTCCTGGATAACTCTTGCAAGAATTGCATGTATGAAAATATCTATATTATCTCCTATTTCCTTATGATAGGGAGAAAGGGAAGACAAAGGAAGATTATAGCAATTCGGAATATTCAACATATGGAGATGATCGAAGCAGATCTGAGGTACAAGAACAACAGCATAAGAATACCAAAGCTCAAAATGCTCAAAACTAAGAACAATTTAAGACAGCCCTTAGCCTCGAATTAATGAAATTAGTATCACTACTAGTATGGGAATAGGGATGGTGAAATTTATCGTTTTTCATTATTTTTAGTCGACTTTATTTTATTAGAATTTGGTCCAAACTCTTCCTCATTTGAGGCTTGAAGTACACGCTTTTTTATGATAATATTTATGATAAAATTGGCCAAAAAATTTAGAATATGGTAAAGAATGTCATTTCTATAGCATTTTACCATTAAATTGCCAATTATTCCCCAACAATGCTAAAAGGTTCCACAAAAATGGCAAATATTTGCTTGAGTTATGCACTGAAAAACACTAATATTATAAAATAAGCGTGTATCAAGTTTGAAGAAATGCCTTATTTCTTACTTTATTGTCCAATAGCGGATGCTAATAGACTAGATTGTTACCTCTAGTACTACCTACCTAGATAACCTCTACCTTTTTAACAATTGAAAGCTGTAAATCTATGATTTTATAAAATTCAGACTTTTAAATTTACATTCACATTTTTTTGTACAGAGCATGTTCGAAGTGGCGCGAAAAATTTACATCGTTGAGAAAAGAGGTTCGATCGATCACAACCTCAATGTTGGTACACCTCCTGGTAAGTGGTCAATCTTTTACTTTAATGGGATAAACTTTCGCGGGGATTAAATTTCGCGGATTTCGCGGATTTTGGTGTCATCCGCGAAATTCCAGTGGTCCCAATGGAAATTTGGAAGGGCCTCATCCGCGAAATATTTCTAAACAAAACTCAAATTATGTCAAATAAATACTATTTGGAATGGTTACTTGCATCAAAGAGGCGCAAACAATGTGTATTTCAACCAACATGCATAATTTGACAGTAAAAGTCACAAAATCATGAAAATATTGCCACCCAATAATGCAACCCGCGAATTTAAGTCCCCAAAATTTTTGAATTTCGCGGATAGGCTCAACCGCAAAATATAATCCCCGCGAAGGTTTATCCCATTAAAGTAAGAATTTATATCGCACTTTCACTTTCCATAAACCATTACCATTTTTATCATGAAAGTTCTGCGTCTCCCCCATAAATGCTGATAATCTTCGTTTTTCTAGATAGCATTCTCAAGACATCACGAAAAGAAGGCGATATCGACAGCCGCGGTAACGAAATTCGACCGCGCAACAAAACTAAAAATAGTTTCTTAAGCACTGATCTATCATCAGGTAACCAAGGCACACAAACCGAGGACGAACGGCCGAAACGAAAGGAAACATGTGATTGCGCTACGTATACCGAACACGATATCCCAACCCTAGTTGCGGCCTCTATAGGCCAACTCAAGGACCCTAACGACTCCAAAAAAGCGTATCATCGGCGCCGAAAGACATGGAATTGGTTTGAATCGTCAAAGAAATCAAAAGGAAAGAAGTCGTATGATATTAAACAAAAATCTAAAGAGAAAAATGAAATAATAGAAGTCAATTTACAGAAAATGAAGAAGATTTCACAGACGAGTACAGAGTCTTTTTCTAACCCTATACATGATGAAATAAAGGCTGAAACGGAATCGAGGTCTAGGAATAGTAACCAAATCACGATACATACTCAAACTGCTAGTACAGATCTGGATGGTGATATCTTGGAATGCGGGATAGATAATGAGGCGTATAGTCGATCAGAATCCGTGAATCTACCTTCACCTCTACAAGTAACTTAAGAATGTGTTCGTTTGGAAAAGGATGTTTAGAGGTTCAAATTTAAAAAAAGCAATGAAGGCGTTAGCGTCTCGAACAAGAGGTTTGACTATGGTTCAAATCATCGCTTATTATAATGTGCTCCGTGCAGGTCATAAATAGACAAGCCGTCTGGTCGTGGACCCCATGAAATGTTTAGAGGTTCAAATTTAAGAGAGCGATGTTCAAGGCGTCAGCTCGTCAATCAAGGGGTTTGACTATTGTTCGAATTCTTGCTCCCACTTATATGTTCCGTGCAGTTTATGAATAGCCAAGCCCGCTGGCCGTGGACCCCTTGAAAAATCCTCGATTCCTCGGGTATCCACGTAAATAATTGAATGACTCTATCTATTTATTCTAAGTATCCCCGGACTCTATGCGCCACGGATATGAATTCAGGGGTATATAACAATATGCGGAGTCTCACTTTGGAGTATGTGGTTACACGGATATTATAATATGCGGGATCAAAATCGCAAAATATATTACCGTATATTTTATGTTGAACGGTGAAAAAGAATGCGGCTGTTATATTTTGATTTTTCCCATTTTATCGTATATTTTTTTACGTGGTAAATATAAGTAATAAAAAAATCTTACCGCATATCGACCCTTTTCGCGCTGTGCGGAACTGGTACTGTCCGATATCTGTCGAAACAGATGTTTTGATTATTTTTCATATTTCAAGAATTTGATTTTGTTTTAATAATATGTATTATATCATGACCCGGGCCTAACCAACTGTATTGGTCTTTTCCAGAAAAAAATTGAATATGGGGGGGGGGGGTGCTGGAGATAACAATTTTCGGTGATTTACCCCCCGGACAAAGTGACTTTTGGCCCCCCGGACAAGCATCAGTTGACCCCCCCTGACAACCAAATTACCCCCCGGCAGAGCAAATTTACCCCCCGGATAAGGCAAATTTTGATTATTTTTCGCTACCCCCCGGACAACCCAAATTACCCCCGGACAGAACAAATTAACCCCCCCCCCCCCGGACAAGGCAAATTTTGATTATTTTTCGCTACCCCTCGGACAATATATCCTCCGCCCCCCCATGTACGGAAATTTTCTGGAAGAGCCCATTTTAGAACTTTAAAAAGAACAGAAATATGAAAAAAAGACATAAATACTTGATAGATTTCTCAAATTAGCAGTTTTTCTTATTGAAGAAATACCCGAAAAGAAAAATAAATAGAGTAAAGTGATAGAACAATTATTGTAATTTGTGGGACTTTATGTTTTTTTTCTTCTTTGGTTTTATTGCTGTTTTTTCTCATGTATTTCCATCGCATTAAAAAACCTTAAAAACTGCACGTAATATCCTTTAAAATGGGAAAAACACTTCTAGTTTGACCTCAAAAGATTTCACAGTCTTTGACCGTTTATGCAAATCAACCACAAAGTGTATATCTA
The DNA here is from genome assembly GCF_902728285.1 of Clytia hemisphaerica. Lineage (NCBI taxonomy): Eukaryota > Metazoa > Cnidaria > Hydrozoa > Leptothecata > Clytiidae > Clytia > Clytia hemisphaerica. Next base: position 272,651 of record NW_027103737.1, on the reverse strand, counting down.
TCCATAATATTCAATAAAGTTTTGTAAAAGAGTAACGATGGGATCATTAGCCTGGATATCCAGCCCGTAAACTTTTTTCTTGATTTTGATATTTCTTATGTTTACGGTCTGGTTTACCTAGATCGTCTGCATTCTGATCTGAGGATGATTATGCGGATATTCTGATTGGTTGGTCCAAGCGAATCAGAGATCTGAATGGTGGCGCGCGTATAAGAAATTATGCGAGCCGACTTGAAGTGTTCGCCTAAGTATTTGGATGGACAGCACGGGCGATCAGCAAGGCGCGTAAGCTGCTTTTGCAAATCTTCCTGATTTTTCTTTTTTGAAGCAAATAACAATAGAATAGCTAATTATCTCCCTTGGGTGTTTGACCACGCATCCAAATAAAAATAACAATAATGGTAGGGAAGAATTGGGACGATCAAAACATGGGAATTTTTAGATGTTCTGGTTGTTTTCTTTTCAATTACTTGCTTAGATATTCTTGTTTTAATTCTTTAATCTTCTTAATGACTTGGTTGCATCGTGTATAAAGAACTAAAGGTATATCTTTATTTTGCTTCAATTCTTCCTTTCTGTTTGCCAATTTTGTAGTGCTGTTTTTTGGGTTGAAAGTTTTGTTTTGATAATTTTTTTCTCCAAAATTCACTTTGCACTTTCTGTCTAACAGACTTTCCACCACACTTTCTATATTTTATGGTCAAGGCTGTCATTCTAAATTGATTTATCACTGCTGGGGTAGCATCTTGAAATTATGCATGTCATTATGTGCATATATTTATTTGCAGCCATGGGATTCATGCAGGAAAATCTGTCAACAGGGGTTCACCTGATTTCTAGGTGAACCAAGCTCTATAATTTTAGAACTTTGTCTGGCTGAGGTAAAACTTATTTTTTCTAAAATTTTGAGCTTGGATATCCAGGCTATGGGATCATTAGAATCGTTATCTATCGCCTATTTCGTCCTTTCGCTGATTGGATGCACAGAAAATTCGATAGCAATCCATCATATGTACAAGGAGACGGATAGTTTCTCATCCTTCGAAGCATCGGATATTTGCTTGTTATCTCTAACCATTACAGATCTCCTTATTAGTATGATATCTCTGCCAACATTTGGAGTATGGTTGCTATTAATGGGAAGTAAGGGTGGTATTGGATTAAATCCAATTCGATATATATCATCTATCATATATCATATGTCTTTCTGCAACCTGAGTTTATTATCGTTGGAGCGGTTGATAAAAAATCACACTTCCTAACAAACATCTTGATTGGATGGAAAACAGAAGACTTGTCAAAATCATTCTGGCTTGTTGGGTTATCGAAGGAGCGCTTCTTTCGACAACATTCTACAGCCCAGTTCTATATTCGGTTTGATTATAACTCTACAAACCATGGCAGCAATCATAATCCTCATTTTATCTTATGTACTAATTTACCGATATCAACGAAGATCAATGATATTAGTTGCCTCGTTCCAGTCCTCCAGTGGTAAAGCCAGCATTTCAACAAAGCAGAGAGCAGCCAAGCAAAAGCAGAGAGCAGCCAAGCACAAGCAGAGAGCAGCCAAGCACAAGCAGAGAGCAGCCAAGCACAACCACACGACGCAAACGTAGATTGATGAAGAAGATTTTGAGACTCTTGTTTATCCATTCGGTTGTTTTATATTCGGTTTGCTTTATAGCAGTAACTTGGCCAACAACTAAAGATACTAGTACCTCCCAACGAGATTTTGTTTTCTTTCTTGGAGGTTTGATTGCCGCAGCCTATGGGACATGTGCTAACCCTATCATTTATACTTTCCTAACCGACAATTTCAAAAAGAAGATCCTCAAACTGTTTTGTTGCAAGAAACAAGTATCGCCCGAAGAATGTTAGACTGCCACCCTTTCCAATACTAATAATAACAATAACAATAATAATAATAATAATAATGTTTTACAGATTCCTTCCTATTTTCCACTCCTACTTATCTTACTCAAAGGGTTCAAAACACATTGAAATACACATTTGTTTTCTCTGAGCATTTGGTCTTTGGCTGGCGTGAACAGTGTACAGTATATTACATATCTTACTTCCTACCTAGGTGTTAGCCTGGTTGCAACATTGTGAAACGTACTTCTCTTTGTCGTGTTCTCAAGGTTGACGAATCAGACTAACTTTCGGATAGGGCTGAATAGGGGCCCCGAAGGCTAGATGGGCCCCAATTCCTCATGGACTAAACCCTCAGTCTCTTCCCGAACTACGGAAGTACATACCAAGTATGAGTATTTTGACAGGGAGAACCTTTGAGCTACCGTTTATCCGAAAGCCAGCAATAAACTAAAAATATTAATACAATTCAAAAACATTTATCTTTGTCGTTTGTTTGTTGTCTTTTCCTTAGCGCCACTGAACTTTCCGTTCGACCCGATTGACACGCTCTAACCATCGTTCTTTCTTCTTTTGAAGTCTCGATTGACCAGTGATACCGGAAAAATAATGTTTAAAGCTTGCATTAGATTAAATTTTTTTTTTTTTTTTTTGATGATGAAAACTGCACAGATGTTCAAGTGAGCCGAGGGCGATAATGAAAAATGCTACCATTTTTATTTACACACGCTACACATGACAAACTCGTTCCCAAACCGTAAGGAAATCCGTTTCCAACTCCCTTCGTCCGTCGGAAACTTCATTTCCTTCCTATTTTCCACTCCTACTTATCTTACTCAAAGGGTTCAAAACACATTGAAATACACATATTTGTTTTCTCTGAGCATTTGGTCTTTGGCTGGCGTGAACAGTGTATCTCGAGGGTTAAAAAGAAAGTTAATTGTCGAAGAAAAATAGATATAGAAAAAAAAAAATTTTTTTTTTTTAATCACATATCGACGCGATGATAATTTAAAGATACTTCAAATTTAATTAGATTCCCAATTGGCGACTAATTGTTAACCTGTACTCGATAGAGTCTTTTATGTATGAATTTCTAGCCCTGTCGGACGCCCAACGACCATGTTTTGAAATCAGTCTTTCGTTGACGTTGTTTTGAGCGGCAGCAGATGCACCACCTGATCTAAGACTATGTAAACCAAAAAATTGCCTTTAATTTCAGCCTCCTCCATTTTCTCTTTAAATATTTCCCTTGCTCTCGTGTAAGAAATTCCTTCGGATAAATGGATCTTGTGACCTTTTTTGATTTTAATCAATCTTGGAACTAAAAAACATTCAGGGTTGGATGCTAAGGATACGTTTGAAAGCGATAAAAATCTTTCTGCTAAGTTCACGGGGCAAAATTTGGTGTTCTCATTTCTTGAAACGTAAATTGTATTACCATCACGATGCTGATCACTTTTGGAGATTTCTAGAAAAATTTCGAGGTGGGCTGATTTTATTGTTACGTCCTTCAACTGTACGGTTAATAGTTCATCTATTCTGCAGAAGCCAAAAAAGCCCAAGGAGCAAATCAAAAGAAAACGTAAGCTCATTAATGATTCTGAATCGAAAGTCTTAATTAAGTGTTTGAGGATTTCTGGCGTTATAGGTTCTTTAGGATTCTTCGGCTTCTTTTCACAAAGTCGTAACGTACCTTCGTATGTCATACTCACGAATGGGTGGTCGGTAGGAGAGTATAGTCCGTTGACGTGATGACCCCATCTGATGCCGTAGAAGGCTGTTGTTAATGTACCACTCTTCTTCGAAGTTTTCAATACGAAGTTCAGGTAGATTGCTACGTAAAAGGGGTTTGCTGGAAATGGCATGATTTCTTCTTTATCTTTACACCAATCCAACCAGTTTGACCATGCTCGTTGGTATTTCGATGTCGTTGACTTTGCTCTTGCTGCAATAACTACGTCGGGAAGAGATACAGCGAGCTCTCTAATACTGTCGTCTTTCACGTTTGCAACGGTTGACCATATTGAGCCTAAAATATTAATTTGGAGAAAACCAAACGCAGAAGACTGGTTACTTTGGTTCTAAAAAATTTTCGATTTTCCTTAATTACTGAAAAGGAATTTCAATCGAAGAAAAATAAAAATGATTTTCTGGCTGAAAGCCCTCCCTTTAGGAGTATCCACTTTATCGGCTAGATAAGCCCTTCCTTCACAGAAGTATCTACTTTACTGGCTAAAAAAGCCCTCCGTACAGGAGTGTCTACTTTGTTGGCTTAAAAAGCCCTCCGTCCTGGAGTGTCTACTTTGTCGGCTAAGAAAGCCCTCCGTTCAGGGGTGTCTACTTATTGGATAAATAAAATGCCTGTATGCATCTCAAATGAAATGTTAAGTTACTTTTTACCTGTTTAAACATACTGAAAAACTTGAAGATAAAATAGAAATTAAATTTGACGTTCTTTCCTTCTTAAAATTTGATCTTTAAAGCCATTGTCTTAAATTTTGCATAGCCATTAAATACAGAGTCCTTACAGATTGAAGTATAAAAAGGTTCAAAAATAAAAATGTCTTTTACGAAACTTGCGATGATTTGTCGTGGAAAAATGATTGGCCAGTAGTAAGCTGATGGCCAAACTGGTACGATAAGAGTCCCAGAAGCATTACAAACTTTAAGATGTCTGATCGTTGAGCCAATCAGGTTGGTTGGTGGACAAAGATAATTATTTTCACCATTTCAATCGTTTGTAAAACAATTCACTGATTCAGTTTCAGGACAATAGAATTTTGAATTAAATCTCTTTGTTTTTCTGTTACAATTGTCAGCAAATCTATCAACTGTGAAAGGTCCATATCTTTTTGAAACGGTAATAAAACTCTTATTGTCTATTGACCAATCGTCTGTATCATTGTATTTACTATAGTGATCTGCAATTTGATTTTCCTCTCTAGGGACCCATGTAGGTTGCATAGAAATGTTGAATTTCATACAGTGGTAAAAGATTTCAAGAGCTAAAGATTGTAAGTGTGGTTTGGTACTTCCAACAGAAAGGATGTGACACGCGTTTTGATTATCAATGTTAATTTGGATATTTTCGTTTGCAAGTTTTGGACCGAAACTTTTCAAGACGTAATCTACCGCTGAAAGTTCTCTGGCTGTGGAACTGGTTGCTTTTTCGAATTTGCTGAACTTTCCTACACAGATGACTTTGTTTAGACGCTCAGCGATAAAACCTCAATAGCCGAAATTGCTTGCATCTGTGAAGACCATTTTTGATGTGGTTGGATGTGGCTTGAAAGAGAAACCGTTTTTGGAATCAATGTTTTTGAGCCAAAATTTTAATTCGTTGAGGGCACCTTGAGACAGTGAAATTGGATGATACCATGATACGCGTGATTCGATCAGTTGATAAATGTATCGAGTAAAAAGCCTTACGATTGGACCGAGAGCAAGATGCATCGCTGCTAGTTGACCTGCAATTCGTGAAAGTTGCTTGGCTGAGCAAAAGGTTTGTTTTAGAACTAGTTTAATCCTTCTCAAAAGTTTATCGATTTTTTCTTTTGGTACGTGAAAGGTCATAGTTCTTGTATTAATGATAGTCCCTAGCCACTTTCCTATTTGCGTTGGAATCAATGAACTTTTTTTTTGAAGTTGACAAGCCATCCCCCGTTCTTTAAGTCTTCTAAAATTCTAAAGGCTATGGATTCAACGAACTGCAAACCTCTTCCCCCACAAATACCATCGTCTATAAAAATTATACTTTTAATCCCTTCTGATCTCCATTTTTTAATAAACGGTCTCAATATTTTTGTAAAAATGTAGCATGCCGAGCTTAGTCCGAATGGCAAAACATTAAATATGAAATACTTAGTTTGTCCGTCAGGAAAGAGCCAGTGAAAACCTAAATATTTTTTATGTTCAGGATGAATATCAACGTGGTGGTATCCAGAGGTTAAGTCGAAAGTGATAAAGAAATCGTCTTGGTCGAAAGCTCTGCAAAAGTTTTCAGATCTTCGTATTTGAATTTTTGGTTATCAACAAATTGGTTAACGTGACGCAAGTCGAGTACCAAACGTAACTTGGAATTTCTTTCTGCAACTGTTAATGGATTACAACACTTGGGGATATCGGAAACTTCAGATATACATCCTTTTGACAATAGCGATTTGATTGCGTCTTGGACGAAATTTGAATTATCGAGACTGGACTTGTTATTTTTGGCAAAAAATGCAGGTGGAACACTCTTAAATGGAATCAAATAGCCTTCGTCGATAATCTTTTGAATAAAATTTGAAACGTGTAAATTATTTTTCCAAAAATTTGAACATGTCTTTAGACGACCAAATACTGAAATTTCGTTACATTTTTCTTTAAAATCGTAATCCCTAGTGTCCTTTATTGAGGTCTGATCTTTTGACTGGGCAGTTGTACTGAAAGTGTCCTTCCTTCCCACAATAATAACATGATCTGTCTTTGGGTGGGTATCTAGTAGAATAAAATGAGTTTGACGTGTAATCTCTTGAGCCATTTTGATCAAACTTTTTTCTGTAATTGAGCCTCCTAGTTCTTGCTTCCTTTTTGTTTTGTTTGGCTTGTCTTCTCGATTTATTTAGTCTCTTTTCATCCTCAGAATCAGATGCTAAATTATCTGACTGATAGCATTTAATAACCTCCCAGCCATCCTCTTCCCTATCTGCTATTTGTATCAACTTTTGTCTTTTATAAATTTCTTTCATACCTTCTGAGGTGCTCTCTTTGGCCTTTGTAATGTCGTTTGCTTCTAAATTGCTGTTGATTTTTGACATGATCTTTTCCATGACTTTAGTATGCTTGTACTGATCAGAGTTAAATTTTTTCTTGAAAGTCGGCACTTGTTCTTGTCTTACTTTTTTGACGATTGTATCTGTTACATCGTCTTGCATGGATCTTTTGACTTCTTTCGTAGTTTCTTCAACGATCGTCCCTAAAGATTGAGCCAATGCATCTTTGATCGCTGTATTAATCTGTTCTGTAATAGACATTTTGTTGTGATAGATGATGCCTTTTTGATGATGAAAACTGCACAGATGTTCAAGTGAGCCGAGGGCGATAATGAAAAATGCTACCATTTTTATTTACACACGCTACACATGACAAACTCGCTCCCAAACCGTAAGGAAATCCGTTTCCAACTCCCTTCGTCCGTCGGAAACTTCATTTTCCAGGCCACCGTCCAAGCACATGGGCCTCTATAAATCGCTCATACATTGGTTTGGTTTATTACAAAGGTTAACTTCAAACAGAAATATATGCAACAATAGTGACAATTTCAATCGTACTCAAACATTTTCTCTTTCCAAGCTAGACCGAGGTTTTCTTTAAACTCTTGTATTGTAGATGATTTAACTACTTTTTCAGGTAGGCTACTGTGTGTAGAATACTGTGCGGGTCTCGATTGCGACTTGAGCCAGAAATTATTTATTTAAACGCACGCACAGATGGCATTATCGGGAGACAATTGTTCCATGCTTTTGTGTCTTTTGTCCGCCAACTTATACACACTTGTTGTTGAGACACACGCATTATTAGCGCTTCTTCGATGCCAGTTAGCATCTTAAAAGGAGTTATTTGCCATTTTTTAAGTTTTGCTCAAAATTTTTCGCGGATAAGACCTTTTCGAAATTTCCATTGGGACTTATAATTTTGCAGATATGAGGAGAAATACATTACATTGCGTATTAGAAAATTCTAGCCTGAATTTATTCGGTTTTGAAAAACACAAATTGATATTTTTCTAATCGCCCTTTTGAAAAATGAAAAATGATATTGATAAATTCACTCTTTTAGCTTATTTTAAAAGCAATACCAACCAATCAAATTCGGCAACGATTTTCCATCAAACACTTGACTGGACTTTCAACCTTACCCCTAAAATGTCCTGTCTTGACAATTTGATGTCCTGACAATCGAATGTCCTTAATGATTTCAGGAGCTTCATTAAGCCCCCTGCTTGTCTCGGTAGTAACGTTAAAAAAGGAGTAAAAATTCATGTACAAATTCGATCTGTTTCAATGTTTTCCAACGACTCTTTCGAAGTAAAAACATTCCTACACGTTTTTTTTTTTACAAGAACGTCAAAAATTTTCGAGGCTTTCGGATATTCTTAGTTTTTTGGATTTGAAGCCTAAAAATGTTCTTAAAATTCTTATTTTCAGCATTTTTGAGCATTTTGATGTAATTTCTTAAGAAAATGCATGTTTTTAAGTCTCCAAAGCCTTAGAATGTTCTTAGAATATTCTTAAATTTTTGGGTCTCGAAGCCTTATGTTCTTATATAGTTTGTTCTTATAAAAAAAAACGTGTAACTAAGCTGCAATCATACACGCTTTTTTTATAAGAATAGTGTAATTTGAATGAGGGTCAAGTATTCTTACGAAATTGCCAAAATTGAGGGTGAAATATTTTTAACGTATTCTTACTTCTGTAGACTTGACTTTTTTACAAACATGAGAAATTATCAATTTGAGAGTTTTGGACTTTTGAGTGAACATTTGGGTTAAAAAATAAATTTCTTCCTCAAAGCTTCAATTTATCTCAAAGAAAGGAAGTAGTTTTTTCTGTTAACCAAATACAAAATGACTGTATTCTTATCAAATTCTGTGAAATTCACCCTAGAGGGTATTCTTACGATTTGGCCAATTCTCACCCTGACATTCTTATAGAAGATTATTCTTATTAAAAAAGCGTGTATTTAAAGTTCAAAAATAATTCAAACTGCTTCAATGTTCGTGCTTCTCCCACCAGACCTTTTTCTTGCCATAAGATAACATAATAGTTTGTAAAACGATATGGTTCTCTTCATTGGTGGCTTTTGGTAGTTCCCAGGTCCTTGAACTGTATCATTTTTATTTATACTAAATGTCTTCTCATATCCAATGATATTTTTTTGAATACAGGAACACAAGCGAACCAAAGGACAATTTAAACATAAGAAAAACAAACAAAAACATCCAGGTATGAAAACCACAGCAACAAATAAAGAAGCTTTTTTCTCGATAACTTGGTCTTCAGTTTCACCATATTCTTCATGGTTTTCCACCTCTATTTTTGAGCTTGATGTTGTTTGTAATCTTTCATAATGACGTAATGTAGTATCGCCAGAAAGTATATTGAAATTTTCAAAATCCACTGAATCAACATCTCTTTCAGTATTTGTATCAATGACATGTCTTTGATTTCTGAAATCATTTTCTCCCAGCTTGCCGTTATCTATAATAATGTCGATGATTGTTTTTCGTAGCAGTTTGTTATCTTCTTCAAGTGCCCGAAGCCTTCTTTCGATACTTTGAATTTTTGAGACTAAAGAAGAAGAAAATATGATGACAAGTTTTACTTAGGCATGTGATCAGAAAATTTAAATGTGTATTGATCAGAACTTTAAATTGAGTTGAAATTTGTTAAGATTTTGATAGAAGATTGGGTACGGTTTCATCATGCGTCTAGTCTACCCATCCAGCTATCACGGGTTTGATGAATACATTACGTAAGGTACGTTAGTACATACTTAACGTGAGGATGGTTTTAGAGTTCAAATGAGGATGAAGTCAATTCCCCAGTGTGGGCAACTAGGTGGGTGACACAGGAGTGTATTAAATATCACCTTTCTTAGTATTCACATTCTTAGTATTAGTTTTACTCTTAGGTTCCAAATAAACGGCCCCCCCCCCGCTTGTTAAATTTTCGAACATTTTCCAACCCCCCGGACCTTATTAGGACCCCCCCCCCCGTTTATTAATTTCTAAGAAAATTTTCAGCTGTTAAAGAGAAGGTCCCCTATTTTGCTCTAAATAGCCTGATTTTAAGCCTACATTTACCTTATCTTGAGTTTTCAGAAGTACAATTTCCAAACCCCCCGACAATTAGGCCCCCCCATTTATTAAAATTTCGAAAATTTTCCAACCCCCCCCCACCCCCTGTTTATTTGGAACCTAAGAGTAGTTGCCTGAAGATTGTCACCAAAGTGGCATGAAACTGCCAGTAGCAGAATAAATTAGTGTCTTTTCTTTCTGACTGGCATAGCTCTACTTATGTATCGAGCACTGTAAAAGACTGAAGAATTACTCACCTTTCTTTGTATTCGAAACAGCATCAATACGAATGAACAGCCAATGAACAAAAACAATGAAAGTTAACTTTACTCTACAAATGTTCCCTCGCATATTTTGGATCTTGTAGTGGTTAAATCACTCTCAACAACGAATATTATCAAATCATTTATTATGCTAAAATTTTATTCGCTATATCAAAATTTTTGCGTCCGTCAGACAAACTTGACACCTTAGTCATAATCGGGATAAATTTCAAACAACTTGTTTTATTTATTATAAGGATAAACTTGGAAACCAGTGCTGTTTTTGTAATTAAAAAGCCAGTCCAAAGTCCAAAACTAGTGCTCTGAAAATACGTTGAAATACATGACGGTTTATAAAGATTTAAAGGTTTTGTTTTTGATCATTCAGAAAAATATATTCCATTGACACATTAGAATATGCAAACTCAGTCACTTAACTTTTGTTTTGTTCTTATAAAAAAATTATTGACAGACAGACGTTGTTTGTGTTTTTGTTTTGATTATTATTACGCTATGGTTGGTGCTTCTAAATTACTTCCCTATTTACATTTCGTAGAGGATTTAATGGAGACATTACTTCATGTGGTTGACAGAGAAGGATCACTTTAAATTTGAATCTCTCATTGACTTTAGCCTTTTTCTAGCCTGTTCGGCAAACAGACACTACCTGATGAGCCTTCCCCCAGCAGACCTTCAATTCACGCATTCGCTCAATTTTTTTCCCAATTCACTCAAGGCCCCCCCCCCCCCCAGCGGCCGATTTTTTTTTTTTTTGGGGGGGGGGGCACCGAAATACAAATGGTTCATATTACCAATTTCGTCGCCCCTCTGCTTTTTTACACCTTAGTTATGGCAGTTTTCGGCCAACAAGAGAAAAATACCCCAAAGTTTTCGTGCTCGCTTCGCTCGTATAATCGCCAAACTCAAAATCGCCTCACCGGTTTTCTCCTGACTTTTAGTCGACCCACCACGCTTCTGCCCCCTACCCCTTAAATACCCTAAATCATTTATTTATTTCATCTATTGACGCTATATAGTAACTTTTCTTAAATTCATTTAAGAAAACAATGCTTAGAAAAATACTATTTAGAAAATTTTACATTATTCTTCATTCACAACTTCAAATGTGTTTTTCATCTGAATTTTCAGAGAATAACGAAAAAAAAGAAGAAGCTGTGATTCATAAAACATTTCTTGAAGAAATCTCTACAGTTGGCGGAATATTTATCACATATCAGTCGATAGTCGATAGTCGTTGAAGAAGATAACTTTGAAAACCGCCTTGGTAAAAACATAATGGCATCAATATCGAAACCTAAATCAATGTTCATACCATGGCAAGTTCATCAAAGAAAAGAAGGATCAGAACTGTCAATCAAGTTGGAGATTATTCATCAATGCAAGGTAATGACTATTTGAACAAGTTGACGCAAGGATTTGAAGCTACTGGTCAGTATTATCTTATATTTCAAGAACACCCTGAAATCAAAATCCATATCGTGTATTTCGATCAAAATGAACTTCAAAAGAATTTATTGCGAGTACAAAAGTGAATGAAATTGAAGAAAATGGTGTTAAAAGAAATAGGGAAACACATTTCGATCCGTATAGCACCAACTTGGTCCATACCGTTGCAAATTGGCTTCGGGTGCCTGGAAAATGGACTCGCAAGTTAGTTGTGGATATCTATCATTATTCCTTGTTTGACGTTCTGACGAAAAACGATTACCTTTTAACCATTGATGAAAGTAGGAAGCCGGATTTGTCAATAGACTATGGCGAAGAGAAATATAACTTTGTGCGTTACAATGCTTGGTGTAGAAACCAAAATGGGAATATATTTTTCGTAAAAGCTATCAATCTAGACAAGCGAACATATAAACAAAAACATTGTCGGATTGATGTAGTGTACATGACTGTGGAGAGTACAAAACATCATAAAAATGTCACCATTGATACAAGCATATTTGAAAAAGCTCCCATGATTTATTTAGCTGGCGAAAAGATTTACGCTGGTTTCGAATCCACAATGAAATTATTGGAATATGATTTCGATGGGAATATTTGTTATGAATATCCTCTGTATGGCAAAAACATTTTCATGGTAAAACCTGATGACATAAATGAGGGTGGTTTCTACTTGACATATTCTAATGATGATGGCCGAAAACAACTAGTTAAGCTTCACAAAGGTGAATTTATGACTGTAAAATCCATTAATGAAGATAAATTCAGAAAAGAAATGAATCCACACAACCGTGAATTTGAAACTTATGGTATATCCAAGAAGCTTGATCGATATCTGTTAGCCTACAGTAAGCAAAAATTGGAAGACGTTATATATAAGCATAGATATTTTGATTTGAGAACACATCAGAAGTCAAATGCTATTCGAATCAGCACAATGTGTTGTGGGATACAGGATATAAATTCTAATTGGAATGGAGAAGAGGTTGTTTTGACCTACATCAACCAAGAAAATGAGTTTATACTCAAAGCAGTACCGATCAAATATGGCAACGACTTCCCATCTTTGAAACACTTAGCAAGACTTTCAACTTTGACTTCTTTTGATGAAATCTATATAAAGAATTTCAATATGCCAGCTTCAATTTTCGAGTATCTGGGAATCGAAAAGTAACAAAACGTATAACTATGGCCAACTATAGTCACTCCACTCAATTAAAAATGTAATATATCGTATATAACAAGGGTTAATTTGCTGTCATCTTTGTCTGGTACTTATATTTGAAAGACCGTAAATTTACACCTGTTGGCATAAATTTTATTTTTCAAAAGCTAACGTACCATTTACAGTTCTCTCCTTTCCGTCAAATTCTATTCGAATCAGCACAACGGATGGATTCGAAAATGTGAATTGTAATTCGAATGGAGAATAAGTTGTTTTGACCTACATCAACCAAAAAGATGAGTTTATACTTAAATTTACACCTGTTGGCATGACTTTAATTCGGCATGCTATCAAAAATGAAATTTGGGAATTGTGTTGGTTAAATTTAGTCCTCTGTTGATATTTTAACCCAATTGGAGAAACGGATACTTTTAGAAAGCGAACATTTCAGCTGTATGGTGTAAATAAAGTGTGACAGTATTCGGCAGAAAGACATTGTTTTGGAAATTTAATTAGTATCTTAATTCTCTGTGTTATGCGTATCGTGCGTCTTTTGTCATTTTTAATTAGATTTTTTACTACTGTAAAGGCTTGGGGACACAAGAAGTTTTTGTTCGCGTTGGTGCAATGTAGACTATGTTATAGTCTAAGACGAATCACTATCAAAGAAAAAAGCCCAAAGCCGAAGAAAATTCGCAAACGGGTTTTTTTTTGCCGAAAAGAGTTTACAGTCGGTAGAGTTGCTAGTCTTAGACTATACGATTTTGGCGCAAGATACAAAAACAGCTCAAATTGTATGAATTGGAGTTTCCGTATGCGAGGCCAACTGTGTTCGGTATTCGAAAAAATCAAAACAAAAAAAAAGAGGCGGGAGAAAGAAACTGAGATTCCAAGAAATGATATCTTTCTTTTTGAATACCCTCTCCCTTTTATTCCTTTTATATTTTCTTGGAACTACAATTTCTTTTCTTAGAATAACAAATTTTTATGAGCAGTCATTTCTTTAATAAGTTTGTAATTTCTTTGCAACAAGGATATCTAAACTTTCACCTTACAAATTTCTTAAAAAACATCAAATCATGTAAAGTTTGTTTCAATGTTTGTTGTTGTTTTTTTGCCTGAGGATTATATCCTTATATTTACCCCTTTTATATATTAAGGTCCATGTAAATAAAAAGCTATAATATATTCTCCCCACCACCATTTTGCTCAAAGACAAAGGATATGTATACAAATCATTGACAGTTTTATAAATACTTGCAAATTCGAATTTGTGACTTTCCTGTTTTAAAAATTTTTACAGTAGTGGATGAAAAATCTTATGATAACTTTTGCAGGGAAAAAGTAAAAAAGTTCCAGCTTGTAAGCTTTGCAGTATGTTGATCTTACTTTGATTTGAGCTTGAATTTCTTTCTACCCAAAAAGAGACATTAAAAATGAGGATGAAATAGGAGAAAAGTTAAGAAATCCCCAGAAATTAGCTTAAAATGAAAAAGTACCAATTAGTTATCCAAGTTATAATCCCAAATTAAACCACGACGTGAAGTGAAATATTCCAAGTTATAATCTCAAATTGTACCAGGACGTCAAGTGAAATATTCCAAGTTATAATCCCAAATTAAACCACAACGTGAAGTGAGATATTCCAAGTTATAATCTCAAATTGTACCAGAACGTCAAGTGAAATATTCCAACTTATAATCCCTAATTAAACTACGACGTGAAGTAAAATATTCCAAGTCATAATCTCAAATTGTACCAGAACGTCAAGTGAAATATTCCAACTTATAATGATCCCAAATTAAACCACGACGTGAAGTGAAATATTCCAAGTTATAATCTCAAATTGTACCAGAACGTCAAGTGAAATAATTCCAACTTATAATCTCAAATTAAACCACGACGTGAAGTGAAATAAATTTATAATCTCAATTAATAATAAACTTTAAATATTGAAATTTTTACAGGTAAAAGTCTGCAAGAAATTCTTAAAAACCCAAATAAACCACCACCCATGATGCCAAATATATTTCAAACAAACTACTCTCGCAATTTTCCCTGCATCCTATTTCTGAATTTCTGATTCTTACCTAGAAAATTTAAAATAATAATCTGATAATTTTTACAGGTACGACTAGGTAACTGAACTTCTCGACAATTCAAATCAAAATGAGAAAATGTGAAAGTGTTCTCGAGAACAAAAAGTTAAAAGCAGTCTTTTAAAGTCCACAATTGACAATAAGTACTTTGTTTGACATTTTTCAAAGTTGTCAAAGAACTGCTAACACCAGATGAAAATAACTTTTTAAGAGTGGAGATATGAGGGTATTCACATATCTAATGAAACGCTGCCTGTGATTCATAGGATTCATAAGAAATATACAAACTGACTTACCTTACTTTTAGTTTCTCTGTGTCTTTTTGCTGTATGCAGACTTGTTGAAAAATCATTTTAAAACAGCTTCTACAGAAGCATACTTGAGGAAAAAGTACTCCCTTAAACTAAGTTATCTTGTAGTCTCAATAAAACAAATGAACCAAGAAGAAAGAATCCATAATGGGCTGGATTTTCACAGAAAAACCATAGATCCATCTTGTCCTTGTGTCTCTTCCCAGTGACCAGCGTGTTTTGATCGTTTGAACCAAGCTCGGCCTTTAAACTTAGGCGGTTTTCACCACGGAGCGACTAACCAGTCTCACTGGTTAGTCCAACCAAAACCGCAAAACATTTTTTATGCCAAAGAGTTATCGTCCGTTTCTTCGAAACTCTCCCGCCGATTTTTTTCCGTATACCGCCATAACGCCATACCGCCATTTTTCCCGCCTTTACTATCACTGTAACGGACGATAACATCGTCTAGTGCAATGCAACACAAGAAAAAAAGTGCGTGTCTCGTGGTTTCTTTTTTTTTGTTTGGTGGGACAAAAAGTGAGGGAAATACGCAAAAGACACGCTGATCTTATCCCTGAGACAATGGAGCAAAATTGATTCGAATTAATTTTGCTCCATTGTCCTAGGGACAAAAGTGAGAGAAGCACAAATGTTTTTAAAAGAAAAATGGGGTGGAGCATGTTGCATTGAAAACACCCCACGCGAAAAAAACTTCTCGTGTCCCAAAGTCTTAAAACGTGCATAGACAGAGAATATCGTTCTCAACTTGAATTCAAATATTTTAGCGAAAATGTTTTTAGCGAAAATGTTTTGAGCTTTAAGCTTTTTGTATAAATTTTTGGATTTTGCATATCGTGCACTTGTTTTTGGCATACTATCGAATGTAAGTATAGTTTTTGCACATATTTATCATGTTTGTATATAGTCTGGTATGGGTCTGGTATATTTTGATCCACCTTAGCTTAAGCTTTCGAGTTTGTATATAGTTCTAAACTAGTTTTGTGTTTTTGCTTTTCTAGCCTAAAATATATGTCGCTAATCGAGAGATCATTATTTCAAAGACTTCGTCCTTGCCAAAACAGACACAACGATCAAATCAAGATCAAAACTAGCCCCCCTGGCCTCTTTAAACCTCCCTTCCAATGTTCGTTTTTGTTCGCTTTTTGCCCCCTCTCATCCCTCGGTGACAAATGTACTTTTTTAATGCCCCCAAATTAGGGCATACCGGATAAGTGGGATGGGGGAACCCGGGAACCTAAAGTGGGAACCTAAATGACTACCTGAAAAGTGGGATGGGGGAACCCGGGAACCTAAAGTGGGAACCTAAATAAACACCTGAAAGGTGGGATGGGGGAACCTGGGAACCTAAAGTGGGAACCTAAATGAACACCTGAAAAATGGGATGGGGGAACCTGGGAACCTAAAGTGGGAACCTAAATTTTTATTTTTTTTTATTTTTGGACCTACCGGGAGGTCCTTTAATTTGACCGTTGTCCGTTCGTCTGTTACAAGCTTTTCTCGGGATTGGCTCATTAGTTTTTTTTAATTTTTTGCACAATGATACAAAATGGCAATGCCTGAAAAGTGACGGAGCCCGATTTTTGAAAAAAATTTTTGGGGGGCAAATTTGGGCCAAAAACTACCTAAAAATAAGGTTTTTTGGACTTTGTGCAAAATTGCTTCATTAGTTTTTCCTGATTTTTGGCAGAAAGATAGAGTGCAAGGTACCCTAAAATGTGGCTGAAGTAATTTTTCTCGGAAAATTTTTTTTCGTCGTCAAATACGGATTTTCGCAAATTTGGGCCAAAAACTACCTAAAAATAAGGTTTTTTGGACTTTGTGCAAAATTGCTTCATCAGTTTTTCCTGATTTTTGGCAGAAAGATAGAGTGCAAGGTACCCTAAAATGTGGCTGAAGTAATTTTTCTCGGAAAATTTTTTTTCGTCGTCAAATACGGATTTTCGCTTTTTTGGGGAAATTCCCTTTTACCATTTTCCTGTTAGCAGCTTTTCTCGGGATTGGCTCATTAGTTTTTTTTTATTTTTTGCACAATGATACAAAATAGCAATGCCTGAAAAGTGACGGAGCCCGATTTTTGAAAAAAAATTTTGGGGGGCAAATTTGGGCCAAAAACTACCTAAAAATAAGGTTTTTTGGACTTTGTGCAAAATTGCTTCATTAGTTTTTCCTGATTTTTGGCAGAAAGGTAGAGTGCAAGGCATCCTAAAATGTGGCTGAAGTAATTTTTTTCGGAAAATTTTTTTTCGTCGTCAAATACGGATTTTCGCAAATTTGGGCCAAAAACTACCTAAAAATAAGGTCTTTTTTTGGACTTGGTGCAAAATTGCTTCATTAGTTTTTCCTGATTTTTGGCAGAAAGATGGAGTGCAGGGTACCCTAAAATTTGGCTTAAGTAATTTTTCTTGGAAAATTTTTTTTTGTCATAAAATTTTCAAAAAAAGACGACCAAGTTACACAATGATAAAAGAAAATAAATCAGACGTTTTTGCATTGTTCTAAAACTTATTGTGTTTGCTCAATACCAATAGTAAAATATGTAGAATACCTACTTTTATCTGATATTGATCAAGGTAGGTCCATTCAGCATGTTGCTTGTTTTTTTTTATTTATTTTTTTATAGCAATATATTTCGCAGGTTTATTGACCTCTATGAAACAGAACTTTTGATTTTACATTTTATGAAGTTTCTTCTCCCTTTCTTTTATCAAACGCTCTTTGAAGACTTGTAAGGATGGTGCTTCAACAATATCTTCTTCTAGATCATTCTAAGGTTTCAAACTTCTGTAAAAAAGAGAGTTGTTTTTTTAGCCTCTCATACCGTCATTAGCAAAGTTCCTTCGAAGCTCGTAATCATGCTGACGTCGTGGTCGTGTTTGAGGAGTAAATTTCTCTGATCTTATAGACTCGTCAAAAATGTGGTGGTTCTTGAAAACTTCCACCATATCACATGCCGTCTGGTCTTTAGGCTAGGTAGATGGATGAGTCGTAGCCGATCTTCGTATGAGTAGTTTCTATAGCAACTAACTAGCCTTGTAGCTCTTCGTTGGACGCCCTCGATTGCATTGATATGTTTGATTAGCCTTGGAGACCATACTACATATGCATATTCCAAATGGGGTCTGACAAATGCAATGAAAAGCGTTCGAAACATATCTGGTGAGAGAAATTCGAAGCTCCTGCTAATCAAGCCAACGATAGAGTTAGCTTTCTTGATTTTACTGAATATATGGGCTTCAAAGGTCAGGTCACTATCGATTATCACTCCTAGATCTTTTTCTTGGTCAACATGTTCTAGAACAGTCCTGCTATGGTATAGGGATGGACATATTTGATGTTCCAAAATGTACCCAGTGTTAAAACATGACACTTGTTCAGATGAAATTCTAAAAGCCAGTCCTTTGACCAAATTTTAAACCCTTAGAGTGCACTTATTCTCATTTTTGCTCATTTCCACCCTTACAGTGTACTTTGGGAAGCTTGGAAAAAGGGCCGCACGTACGGTAGGTCGTTTACCTTGAGTGCCCCCCCCCCATGGATCTATGCTCGTGTGTATTGAAACGTGGCAAGCCGTGCAATATGTTCTATTTTACTATCAAACATTTTTAATTAATGAAGTGTATTCACACGCTGTACTGTTTGGTTGGTACAGAAAGAAAAACGAGCTAGAATCCGTTAAATTCTAAGCGACCCCAGCCCTGACCCGAAAATTGGAGCTGCTAATAAAAAACAATGTGTATTGCATCAAGAGTGAACAAAAACTAGATCGTAAATAATGTTTCACTAGATTCTGTATTCAAGCAAATTAGATCCGTGCAAAAGAAAGAAGAGGCTCTAAGTTATCCATCGAGCTATGAACGAACTTCTAATTCCTTCTAGATTTGAAGATATGACGGTTTAAAGTTTAAAGTTTAAAGTCAATTAAGTCAATTTACTAAAAAGAACCTTTCAAAAAGATGCACTATAAAACTGCTGATAAATAAACATGCTTTTTTGAGCTAATTGAATAAATAAATTCCCTTTGTTTTATTTTCAACATTATTGTTTGCGAACCGTAATGTAAAAAGTAAATAAATGGTGTTCTTATTATTATGATAAAGGTTTTTTCTTTCATTGCATATAATATCTTTCTTATCTTTATGTATTTGTTTTTAAAGAAAAATATTTCAATTCTATTAATAATTAAACAACTTAGGTTCCCACTTTAGGTTCCCGGGTTCCCCCATCCCACTTTTCAGGTAAAAAATATGGGCACATCTTTTCAAAATTTTCAAAATTTGAAAAGTAAACACAAATCGCCATTTTCAATAGACCTATTTATTTAAACATAAAGGAATTCTTCTTAAACTACGATAAGACTTGCTATCGAGCAAGTCTTATTTTTCGCTTATTAAAACAGGTGATTCCTCGAATTCAGGATTTTTTCTTCCTTTTTTTCGAGTGGTCACATCAAAAGATCGATAAAAATATTTGTTGTTATGACAACAGCTATATAAGTAGTCTATATAAGCGGAGGTAAATCATTTGGTGTGGCCGCACTCTTTATATATTTGTTTTTAAAGAAAAATATTTCAATTCTATTAATAATTAAACAACTTAGGTTCCCACTTAGGTTCCCCCATCCCACTTTTCCGGTAGTCATTTAGGTTCCCACTTTAGGTTCCCGGGTTCCCCCATCCCACTTTTCAGGTAGTCATTTAGGTTCCCACTTTAGGTTCCCGGGTTCCCCCATCCCACTTTTCAGGTGTTCATTTAGGTTCCCACTTTAGGTTCCCGGGTTCCCCCATCCCACTTATCCGGTATGCCGACGAATCCGAATAAGAGGTTCAAGGATGGGCAACATTTTATGGAGATACAGATTACAACATAAAAGGAACATCATTTCGCAATCTTCCGAGGAAGATAATTTGCATGAGTAGGAGAGCTGAAATCCATATTTCGCTCATTATACATTGATTGAAAACCTCCTTCTCAGAGAAAGTCAAGAATCTATATTCGTCAGACATGATGCTATATAAAAAGGGTTCACTTTGTATGTAAAATTCACATTCAAATCTTCGGTTTGAACAAACTGTTTGACTTGTCAAATCAACAACCAACTACAGTATCAATCACGTTACGTTTTATATTGATCCTGGCAACAATCATCAGTGCAATTTGTAAGTAAACCATTTACAAGAGACTCCCAAAAACGATGAAATTTTGCGAAATATTTATAAGATGAATTTTAAATATCAATGATTAAGAAGAACATTTTCCTAAGCTTTTTAAATATTTTCAGACCAAATATTATGTTAATATAAATATGTAAAATAATTTGACAAAATATATTTTTTGTCTTATGCTCGTTATCAATTATTTTATAAAAACTTCCCTACCCCACTATAATTTTTAGATTTTGAAAATCTTTGTTATCGTGTTATTTTCGTCATTTTTTTAGATGCACAGGGACAATGTGGAGTTTCCAAAGTTCCTCAAAGTCGTGTTGTGAACGGAGTTGAAGCACCACAAGGAGCTTGGCCATGGATTGTCTCATTGCAAACTTCCAGTGGATTTCATTTCTGTGGTGGTACCATCCTTTCACCGACTTGGGTAAATTTAATTAAGGATTTCCCATGCAAACTTAACTTGTGCAACCATTATCTATAATAGGAATGTGATTTCAACATTCCTACTTTTCTTCCTTTACGAAAATAAAGTCTAATATAATCACAACAAAAGTATACAAAGTGTGTAAAAATCTAAATCCAACACAACAACGTCTTTCCATAGATTATGACTGCGAGCCATTGCATCGATAACAACCCAACAGCAATCGCCGTAGTAGCGGGCGCACATAACATCAAAGCTATGGAATGGTCACAACAAAAACAATGGGCTAAAAGATACATATTGCACCCAAACTACAGGAGAAGTGATTTTTATGCTGATATTGCCTTGATCGAATTAAGGAGACCATTCGTATTCAACGATCGAGTTAACAGACCATGTCTTCCATCAGGATTTAACGATTACCCACCTGTTGGCACGTGGTGTTATATTGCTGGTGAGATATTATTTCCTTTTGAGACTCAAATTTTACATACCCTTTTCACAGATCCGGTAGGATTTTTTAGCAAGCGGGGTAAAAATATCGGACCAAAACTCAACGGGGATTGATATTCCAATGTTTTTTATGGCTGTAGATTTGAATTCCATTGTTTTAGAGTCACAAAACTCAGTGGGATGGATAAATAACACAATATTTTACAGTAATGACTTGCTTATCTGATTATTTTTAGCTGGGACAAAAATTAGAGTATAATTTTCCACAGGGCACGATATTTTTTCAGTGGGAAGGGGTCACAGTGGCTCTGTGAGAAGGGGGTGTAATTTTGTTGCATAGGGTTAGTACTTCAATATTACAGGTTCTATTACTTGCCAGTTATTTTACAAACTTTGAAGAGTATAATTTCCCGGATGTATTTTTTAATCATTTTCCTTTTCGTGTTTTTTTTTTTTCGTTTCTTAGGTCGGTTTATAACTCACTTATTTAGGAATTCTTCTTTTGTTAAAATCGCAAAGAGCACTCATTTAATTTCTGAGTTTGGAATTTCTTTTAAAAACGTAAAATTTAAACGTATTCATCAGAATCGGGTTTGCCATTTTGGTTTAGTTACAAATTCAAAAGTTACTAGGACCAAAGGAGAATATTGAAACTGTCGCAGAAACTAGTATGTAATAAAAAACTTATTTTGAGGTGGGTGGTAGGCTCGATGGCCGGGAGTCTAACTGCACCCACACACATCAAAATAAGATGAGAAAAATATTTTTATTGATTGATATTATAATTCTTTTACTCTGAAAGGCTGGGGACAAACACAATACAGCCCAATAATCCGACCTGATAAATTACAACAAGCACGACTCCCTATCATGGAACAACACGGCAAATACGACACCGTAGCAGGTTTTGGTGTCCAAGGAAAAGGAAACGCATGTAAAGGTGATTCTGGAGGTCCACTGATGTGTAAGTCTGCTTCAGGTCAATGGATTGTAGAAGGGGCATTGAGTTGGGGATACAAAGGCTGTCACAGTGAAAGCGGTTACACACCGTTAACCAAATATTTGAACTGGGTCAAACAATATGCTCCAATATAGTTTTTACATTATTTTCTTTCCTTCGATATTGAAGCGAAAAGAATCGATGAATACTTAAACCTAATTTTGTCATAAATATTTTTTGGTATCTTGTTCGCATCAATTTTGATAGTATTTTCACCCGATCCTTCATCCCCCCTTTTTTATCTTAGAAACTTCATATTTTTGCTCCTCAAAACGTACTGTAAGGTGTTACGATAGTTCAATGCACACTTTGGATTTTACCGAGATTTCAGTAACCCTGTCAAGTTTTTCGGTAGATATTTGTTGGTCCATTTTGCAGACCCCCTCTGGAATTTTGCCTGCTTTCAAAAGACTACCTGTATTTTGTGTGAATTTCAATAACCCCCTGAATTTTCTGAGATTATATTGCTGCCAAAGACAAATTATAGACATAAAATCTTTTTTCGAAATTAGATTAAAGGGGAATCCCAAGATGCTCGTTAAAAACCTAGTTTATTTCTCTTCTTGAAACTCCATAATATTTATCCAGCATTCAATTGGTCCAAGCAAACATTATTATCCCACCAAATAGGTATTTGAACAGGCGTTTATACTGTTCATTTATTTGCAGGAAAATTTTCCAGACGTTGAACAAATATTTAGCCATGGGAAAGGTTTATTTCTCTTCTTAAAAGTCCATAATATTTATCCAGCATTCAATTGGTCCAAACATTATCATCCCACCAAATAGGTCTTTGAACAGGCGTTTATACTGTTCATTTATTTACAGGAAAATATTCTAGACTTTGTTATTTTACAGGTCTGTGATTTATATATTTTTAAAGACGCTGAACAAATATTTAGCCATGGAAAAGGTCTGGGATATAATGGAGTGGTGTTTTTTAAACTTAATGTCCCGTCAAATTGTGACAACATTTGTATTAATCAAGGTGTCCAAATCTGACAAAAGACTTCGAGTATAAATTGGGTACGAATCTTTCTGGAGAATCACAATCATATTTTTGATTTCATATTTCATGATGTTGAAATTGGTATTGGTTCTAGCAGTTTTTGTTGCAGCAACTTGTAAGTATCTTAGTACCTTCGAAACTTTTAACTTGTACGTATTTTTATACCTAGCTTCGAATTTCAAAATAACTAGGCTTTTTGTTTTTACTTTTTACCCTTTAACTGCTATGCGTTTGACCATTTTGCCGCGAAATAAAATGAAGGTTCGACCTATTTATTAAATTTCGGCATATGCCGACATGAGCGAACACAGATCAACATCGCATTTAATTATGAAAAACATCTTTTAAATATAATTTATTTACTCAATTTTCTCAAAATTGAAGTTTCAATAAATTTTAAAATAAATTTCAAAATTTTGCAAATTGATCAAAATCTTAGAACAACTTAAGAACAATCTGAGCCTCAGATTTCTAAATTACTAGAAAAGTACTGATTTTAACAGATTTAAAGTTGAAACTCATTTTTAAGAACAAAGTAAGAACATTTATAAGACCGGAAAATTCAAAATAATTAAGAACCAGCTCAGCCTGACCCAAAGTTTACTGGTTCTTATAAAAAAGCGCGAATTTTTGGACGCTTTCGTTCTGAAATGTTACAATTATTAAAGTCATTAAACGTCAATTTATAAGCAATCCTTTAATATATAATTGAACACGTTAAAGCTATTTTTCGGTATAGGTTATACCTTTCACGAAAATTCATTTCTTATTTTGAAGCTTATGAGTTGGGAAAACATAAGATCATTATATTTTGGCTTAATTCTTTAGATATACAAGGAAGAGTACAAGAAAAACGTATTATCCATGGAACCGAGGCTAAACCAGGTGCATGGCCTTGGGTCGTCTCAGTGCAAACAAGATCACAAGGCAAAATAAGCAACTGCGGTGGCACTATTTTGTCCAAAACTTGGGTAAGTCGTAAGCTTAAAAATTCTAATCATAAGACCTATTATTGTATGAAATTATTACACTTTGAAATTTGCACATAATGGGAGACATCGTTGAACCTCGTTTTAATGGGTGGGGAGAGAGACAATTAAGTCAGGGAACCAGTTCCTTGATGTATTGTTTTTTTCTCTTAGGAATTTACAAATTTTATATATGAATTTTAGAAAATTTCTGTATACTTTCTTGAAACAATTTTGAATACCTTATTGGAACTAATTTTCTCGGGAACTAATTTTCGCGGTCGAAAAAAAAAATCCTAAAAATTGCATTTCGCGGGTTTTAATTTTCGCAGTTATTTCCATTCTGGAATTTTGGCGGGTTTTAATTTTCGCGGTTTTGCCCTTTTTTGGACAAATTTCTTTCATTTTCCTAGGGATTTTTCAAATTTTTCGATAAAATTGGAAAAAATTGTATTTTGTGGGAATTAATTTTCGCGGTTTTCAACTCTTAAATTTTTCGCGGGATCAAAATATTTGCTAAGGAGTGTTAAGATAACCTTTTCAGCTTTCAGGGTGTTTAGGGTGCAACATACAGAACTGTATTTTCTTCCTCATTTTACCCCGAGTAGTTAAACTACTAATTAGCTGAAAAATTAATCTGGGATAAAAGTTGATAAAGCATCCCTGGGGTACATTTGAATACTATCACAAAACTGATATCAATATATAATTTTATTCAATCTCACTTTTTAAATATTCTTCAATATTTTCATTTTTCAAATTTAAAACGAACTAAAAGTAGTTGAGGACTAACTCGAAGAAACAAATAGGGGAAATACTTTTAATATGGAATAGGACATAGGACAGGGATCAAATTTTCGCGATTTTGACGAAAAACCGCGAAAAACACTAAAATTAAAACCTGCGAAAATTAGTTCCAATTATGTATTCAGCATTTTCGTATCTAATTCTTTCATAGATAATGACAGCCGCTCACTGCTTTAGTCTTAAACCTGCTGCTTCAGATATCACAGTAGTTGCCGGTGCACATAACATCAAAATTCATGAAGACTCCCAACAAACAATAACGGCTAAAAGTTATGTAGTGAACCCAGGATATAATCCCAACAGTAATGTAGCAGACATCGCTTTGATCGAATTATCAAATCCCTTGAAATTCAATGAGCGAGTTGAACAAGCTCGTATTCAAGCAAAAGACGAGTATCCAAGTCTGGAAAAAATATGTTTTATTGCTGGTAAGACCTTGTTATTTTGCTTATCAGTTAAGATCAACATTTCAACTTTTCCCATCGTCCATTGGGTGGGGGGGTTAAGTATGATCCACTAGATATAAATTCGCATTATACTATGGCTCACTCTCGAATTCCTCCCAAAAATACAAAACAAGTGTAAATATAGAAGGATCGCGTACAACGATAACTGCAAGGAAGGAGGGCGTCAAAAAATCATCTACTGCTGCGATAGTCTATACTAGACTTTTTTCTACGCAATAACGTCTAGCCCAATTTGTGACTTTTTAAAAAGTCTTGAATCAAGGTTTTCAGACTTCAAACATTCGATTTTTGATATACGCTTTTATTTTTTTTGTTTTAAGAAGAATGGCGTTTTTATTCTTACGGTATATTCTAAGTTTAGGATCCAACCCAGCCTAAATCTAACAGGGCATGCTTACCTCGAGTAAAGATTGGGCATTTTCGTGAATTTTCTTTTAGCACTGCTGGGGGATAATTGGTAATTTACAGGTAAAATGTCATAATGGTGCTATTCTTAGCATATTCTTACTGAAGGGGGCGTACGGGGGTCGCAGACACCGAAATACCGACGCATATTTCTTGGATTACCGTCAACACCGACAGCAAAATTTGGTAAATCCTTATTTTTGTCACCGCATGGCATGTTTGACACCGAAATCCCGTCACTTTTTTCTTCAAACACCGAAACACCGACGGAAAAAAGGGTTAATACCGTCACACCGTCAAATCCGTACGCCCCTTACTATTTCTGCCAATTTCATCATGAATATTTTTATAATGTATATTCTTATAAAGAAAAGCATGTATATGAAGGAAAACTTAAGGCTAAAAAGTATTTTTCTTTTTTTTTCGGATAGGCTGGGGTCAAACCAGCGTTGATCCAATTGTTAGACCTGATACATTACAAGAAGCACAACTCCCAATCCTTAAAGAGCGTTTCGCCTTAGAAGAATTTATCTTCGCAGGATTCATGGACGGTGACACGAGACCTAACGCATGTTATGGTGATTCTGGTAGTCCATTGATGTGTAAAACAACCTATCTTAAAAGATGGGTTGTTCAAGGACCAATATCTTTTGTCTCTCCAGATTGTACCTTTGATACTGCAGTTACACCAGTGGCCAAGTATTTGAGTTGGGTTAAACAGTACGTTAAAGATCTGAAGACTCAGAATTGATTAATATATGATATGAAATAAAAATAAATCTACAGTCATACGATATTTTTGTTTTTACTTTCTGTTCTATGGACCTTAGTTAAAAGTTGAAGATTTACTATGCATCCACGCAAAAAACGTCAATATTAACTTTCGAAGCCTTCTTCATTTTGTCAAGCTAGTTTAAGGGCTCTGACCATAGTGAATTTTGATATTTGTCATGTACAAAATATAAATTTCTGCCTGATGTACAGCTGTAGCTAACAAAAAACTTTGACATGTTATACATTTTCTGTTAGGCCAATAGGCCAACTATCCTTGAGTCTGAAAATTTAAAAATCGCAAAGAAAAAATTTGATGAAGAAGAAAATAAGACTTTTGCGACGAAGAGTATTTCAACTTTGGAGAGCTTAGCTTGGTCGAAAAAGAAATATTTTGAAAAACTTTTGTGGTAGATGGTGTATCTTTTACCGAACTAAAAATATATTTTCGGAAAATTTTTCTAAAAGCTTACTTGTCTCGAAATCTTGAAAAAAGTGCTTTTTGACCAATTTTTCAACCCAATTGTTCATAAAAAAACAGCTATTATTTTTGATGCACCAATTTAGAATACCCATTAAACCCTTTAACTGCCGATGTCGGCATATGCCGACATCAGCATTTTCGATTTCTTTGCCGATGTCGGGATTTGCCGACATGGGCACTTTCCATTTCTTTGCCGATGTCGGGATTTGCCGACATGGGCACTTTCCATTCCTTTGCCGCAAAATTTAACACTTCTACAAAGATTGTGTATTAGATGGTTTGAAATGAAAAAAGATAATAGTTAAAAGCTTTTCTATGTTGAAAAATAACTATTCAACAATGTTCAACTCAAATTTATAGTCCTTGGCTGATACTTCATATATTATTCAGAAAATGAAGTCAAAATCGCTACCTTTTGCCCATGTCGGCATATGCCAACATCTGGCAAATAGGTCGAACCTTCTTTTTTTCCCGTGGCAAATAGGTCGAACCTTCTTTTTTTCCCGTGACAAATAGGTCGAACCTTAAAAAATACGATCGGCAGTTAAAGGTGTAAAAACGGAAATTTATGTTAATTCCTTTCAGGAAAATCAGTATAGTCACTTCAAACAATATCTTCAATAAATTTCATGATGCACCTTATCTTCTATAAAATACTGAAATAAGAGAGCGATCTTATTTTCTAATTCGTAAACTCAAACGAAAATAACTTTATTCATCATTTTACTTTCATCTCTTCTTATCACGTTAGTGGGTCGTCTTGAAAGTGTACAATGTGACAGATAATAAAGTAAATATAAATGTATATTTATAAATGCTATTGACAATAACACTTCGAGCGCGGTCACACCAAATGATTTACCTCCGCTTATATAGCTGTTGTCATAACAACAAATATTTTTATCTATTTTTTAATGTGACCACTCGAAAAAATGGAAGAAAAAATCCTAAATTCGAGGAATCACCTGTTTTAATAAGCGAAAAATAAGACTTGCTCGATAGCAAGTCTTATCGTAGTTTAAGAAGAATTCCTTTATGTTTAAATAAATAAGTCTATTGAAAATGGCGATTTGTGTTTACTTTTCAAATTTTGAAAATTTTGAAAAGATGTGCACATATTTTTTTGCACACGCCATTACATTCACACACAAGAGAAAAACAATTAAATGGAAAGATTTTATTTCGAATGAATGAATTTTTATCCACACAAATTTTTAGACTTATCAGAGATGCTGATTGAAGTTTTCCGACGCGACGCTTAAAATAAGCAAAAATGGTGATTCCTTTTTAGCATTAGCTAAACTTATATTTTGGTGTGACCGCGCTCTTCTTTATAAATCAATATCATATAATCCAATATATGTAGTAATATATGGCATACCGGATAAGTGGGATGGGGGAACCTGGGAACCTAAAGTGGGAACCTAAATGAACACCTGAAAAGTGGGATGTGGGAACCTAAAGTGGGAACCTAAATGAACACCTGAAAAGTGGGATGGGGGAACCTAAGTGGGAACCTAAATGAACACCGGAAAAGTGGGATGGGGGAACCTAAAGTGGAAACCTAAATGAACACCTGAAAAGTGGGATGGGGGAACCTAAGTGGGAATCTAAACGACTACCGGAAAAGTGGGATGGGGGAACCTAAGTGGGAACCTAAGGTTGTTTAATTATTAATAGAATTGAAATATTTTTCTTTAAAAACAAATACATAAAGAGTGCAGTCACACCAAATGATTTACCTCCGCTTATATAGCTGTTGTCATAACAACAAATATTTTTATCTATTTTTTGATGTGACCACTCGAAAAAATGGAAGAAAAAATTATGTTTAAATAAATAGGTCTATTGAAAATGGCGATTTGTGTTTACTTTTCAAATTTTGAAAATTTTGAAAAGATGTGCCCATATTTTTTACCTGAAAAGTGGGATGGGGGAACCCGGGAACCTAAAGTGGGAACCTAAGTTGTTTAATTATTAATAGAATTGAAATATTTTTCTTTAAAAACAAATACATAAAGATAAGAAAGATATTATATGCAATGAAAGAAAAAACCTTTTATCATAATAAGAACACCATTTATTTACTTTTTACATTACGGTTCGCAAACAATAATGTTGAAAATAAAACAAAGGGAATTTATTTATTCAATTAGCTCAAAAAAGCATGTTTATTTATCAGCAGTTTTATAGTGCATCTTTTTGAAAGGTTCTTTTTAGTAAATTGACTTAATTGAATTTAAACTTTAAACTTTAAACCGTCGTCGTCGTCGTCGTTCATAGCTCGATGGATAACTTAGAGCATCTTCTTTCTTTTACATGGATCTAATTTGCTTGAATACAGAATCTAGTAAAACATTATTTACGATCTAGTTTTTGTTCACTCTTGATGCAATACACATTGTTTTTTATTAGCAGCTCCAATTTTTGGGTCAGGGCTGGGGTCGCTTAGCATTTAACGGATTCTAGCTCGTTTTTCTTTCTGTACCAACCAAACAGTACAGCGTGTGAATACACTTCATTAATTAAAAATGTTTGATAGTAAAATAGAACATATTGCACGGCTTGCCACGTTTCAATACACATAGGCATAGATCCACAGGGGGGGGGCACTCAAGGTAAACGACCTACCGTACGTGCGGCCCTTTTTTCCAAGCTTCCCAAAGTACACTGTAAGGGTGGAAATGAGCAAAAATGAGAATAAGTTCACTCTAAGGGTTTAAAATTTGGTCAAAGGACTGGCTTTCAGAATTTCATCCGAACAAGTGTCATGTTTTAACACTGGGTAAATTTTGGAACATCAAATATGTCCATCCCTATACCATAGCAGGATCTGTTCTAGAACATGTTGACCAAGAAAAAGATCTAGGAGTGATAATCGATAGTGACCTGACCTTTGAAGCCCATATATTCAGTAAAATCAAGAAAGCTAACTCTATCGTTGGCTTGATTAGCAGGAGCTTCGAATTTCTCTCACCAGATATGTTTCGAACGCTTTTCATTGCATTTGTCAGACCCCATTTGCAATATGCACATGTAGTATGGTCTCCAAGGCTAATCAAACATATCAAAGCAATTGAGGGCGTCCAACGAAGAGCTACAAGGCTAGTTAGTTGCTATAGAAACTACTCATACGAAGATCGGCTATGACTCATCAATCTACCTAGCCTAAAGACCAGGCGGCAAGTTGGTGATATGGTGGAAGTTTTCAAGAACCTCCACATTTATGACGAGTCTATAAGATCAGAGAAATTTACTCCTCGAACACGACCACGACGTCAGCATGATTACGAGCTTCAAAGGAACTTTGCTAATGACGGTATGAGAGGCTACCAAAGCAACTCTCTTTTTCAAAGAAGTGTGAAACCTTGGAATGATCTAGAAGAAGATATTGTTGAAGCACCATCCTTACAAGTCTTCAAAGAGCGTTTGATAAAAGAAAGGGAGAAAAAACTTTATAAAATGTAAAATCAAAAGTTCCGTTTCATAGAGGTTTTTTTTTTATTAGAACCTAGTTTATAAGAACATATAGGCTGAAATTCGTCGAAAAATTAAGAACATCTTAAGAACATGCCCAGCCTCAGTTTGGAAAAAAATGACAAGAAACTACAATTTTTTCCTCTTTTTAAGCAGTTTTAAAGAACATTTTAGGCTGAAAATGGCTAAAAAAATAAGCACATCCAGGCTCAGCCAAATTTTAGATGTTCTAATAAAAAAAAAACGTGTATATTGCTATAAAAAAAAAAAAAAAATAAAAATAAAAATTTAGGTTCCCACTTTAGGTTCCCGGGTTCCCCCATCCCACTTTTCAGGTGTTCATTTAGGTTCCCACTTTAGGTTCCCCCATCCCACTTTTAGGTGTTCATTTAGGTTCCACTTAGGTTCCCCATCCCCCACTTTTTCAGGTGTTCATTTAGGTTCCCACTTAGGTTCCCCCATCCCACTTTTCAGGTGTTCATTTAGGTTCCCACTTAGGTTCCCCCATCCCACTTTTCAGGTGTTCATTTAGGTTCCCACTTTAGGTTCCCGGGTTCCCCCATCCCACTTATCCGGTATGCCCCAAATTAGACCTTGAATGACAAGTGAAACAGGAAGTAGAATTAAACTGTAATTGAAAAAGGGTCTCGCAGAGGATAATGTTTATTGCGCAGGGTAAATTCTCTCGAGATATGACTTTTATCTTTATAATGTTAGCTAATGCTTTGGAATTAATAATCATATTACGTCAGCTCCGCAATTCTTTGCGATCATTTTCTGAACTCTTCATCAGTGTACGAGGGAATTCGAGTGCAAAAGCTGTTAGTGTTTTTGAGAGATGAAAAGACGAAAGTGGTACCATAATGGTAACACTACTCATTAGCGGGGTAAAATGCATCGAGAGCGATAGATCTGCTTTTCCTTGTATACTTTTCATGATGTAGCGCCGCTTGACGTCATTTTTAACTGCAATGGCTTCTTTCCAGTCACCACTTTAAAAAAACTCCTATGAAAGATGGTGGATATAAACGCTTTTTTATAAGAAAATTCTTTATTCATCATATGCACCATTGTAATGCCTTCCACGGATCCAACTGCTGATTGTTTGAAAGTGACGTATTGATTCATTTTACGTCACTTTCAACCAATCAGCTGTTGGGTCCGTGGAAGTAATTGTAACATATCATGAATAAGCAAAATTATGATGAAATTGAGCAAAACATTAAGAATATGCTAAGAATACCACCATCATGGAATTTAGCAACTGAACCTAAGCATGTTATTTTTAGAGCATTCTACCATTGAATTGCCAATTATTTCCCCGCTATGCTAAAATGTTTCACAAAAATTTTTGCCTGAGATTACGTATCACTTGCTAGGTCTTGGCTGGGTTTGGATCCAGACCTAAGAATACCGTATGAATATTTCAGGATGATTTTTCCAAAAAAGTTAAGAATATTCATGATGAATTGAAAAAACACCATTTAAAAAAAGCGTACAGCTTAGTTCAGAGGGTTTATATAGGCCAGTGCAGGTGTTAAAAGGTCGCTACATCATTACATAGCAATCATTTAAGAAAAAGTAGACCTAACGCTGTCGATGCTCGATGCATTTATGCCGCTTTTGAGCAGTAGATCAAAAGTTTTAGTCGTCGAGTATTGAGAAACTGCCTCAAGGGTTTATAGGACGGTGAAATTAACAAGTCCAAATATCCTTGCAACATTTTGCTATCTTTCGTTTTTCAGTGTGATTATATAAATTTCTTCTGTTTATAAAATTTCTCTGTTTATAAATTCCTCTTTTGAAGATTTTGTTGTGGTTGGGCTGAACAAATATTCTGAATGAAAAAAGAGAAAGTTCTAGATAAGTGGAAATCACCCCTGTGTCACAGACCCGCCTGGACTGGAGACTTTGGCTAAAATTTGGTCTTGGGTGGGAAAAAATACCCTACAATTGTCTGTTTTCGTCCCCTAGGGGTCATCCATATAGTACGTACACAATAATTTTCCAAATATTTGACACCCCCTACCCCCTTGTACGCAGAGAACAATAGAAATAAAGTCATTCAAACAATAAACATACGCTTTTGCTAAACCCCCTTCTCCCTCCTTCACTGCGTACGTACTATATGGATGGCCCCCTAATTAAAATTCAATGGGAAGATCTGCACTGCAAACCCAACGACGGTCAAGAAGAAGGCTGAGATTTACTCACCAATATTTTCTCTGTTAATTCGCATACAAGGTCACCATTCGAATCCTAAAAAGCAATAAAATCTTAGTCAAATTCATTGAGTTTAAAGACCCGAAGGGGCTGGATATGAATCTTAAAACTTTCTTAAGTAAGAAAAAGTGAAGTCTTAAGATTTGCGCCGCATTTAGAAAGACGGATCAAATCTAGCATTTTCTTTGTTTTCATGCAGCATATTTTTCGAAATCTGATGATATGTTTTACTTTCAATCTGGCGTTCCTGTGAAAACAACGCGGGTCACGCGTTTAGGACGGGAAATAAGTGGCTTCATTTCCCCTCCAGGAGTCTTTTGTCTAGTCCTTTGGGTTTAAAAGTCAATGGTTAAAGTCGTCTATGATTCGATTATTAGGGTCACTTCACTTATAGTGCATTTCTGCATGTTAAGTCTGTATTAAGTGCTCCTGCCAAATACTTGGAGTTTATGGGGGGGGGGGTTGTACTTTTACGGTGTGACGGGATTGGCCCTTTTTTAGTACGGTATTACGGGATTTTACGAAATAAAAGACGGGAAAACGGTATTTTGAAATCAGACGGTGACGGTATTTGGCCTTATTTTTTGTCATTATGCCGGTATTTGACCCAGTACAAACCGGTGTGACGGTGTTATTATTTTTGTCAATTTTCGGGATTCTGGGATTCAGCAAAAATTTTGACGGGAAAACGGTATTTCGAACCCCTACAAACCCCCCCCTTTATGGAGGCTAATGGTATTTTCTAACAAGTGTTTGCTCTATAACAGCGGGTTTATTTTTTTTTCACTTTTGAGGACGGCAGAGTGACTGAAACGATTTGATACAATCCACTGTTATGACCGGCCAAGTCGAGGACGGCTTAAAGTGTTGATTCATCGTCATCCTCAGTGAGTCAGGATCTAACACAATTATAAGCTAACCGTCTCCGTCGCAGAAAAATTACCTTCGATCCAACAGAAGTCGGAAATTCAGACTAGGCTTTCAAACAAGCCTGGAAACAATAATTTATTGCAGCCCACGCAGACCATATTGTGGAGTATTGTCTATATATTAATAGCGGTGCTTTGTGTGTCTGTGTGTCACCACTTTCGTTTTCGCTTTGTTTGTGTTTTAAAATTATGACTTTTAATCTCTTGCTCCACAAATTTGTTCTATTGGATTCGCGCCATTTACAAAAGATCGGATAGAGCTTGGTTTAGACTTTATTCAGCCTTTGTTTTGAAATTTAAGGCCCATCTACATTTAGTAATTTTAAATTCTGCCCAGACTTGCCTTTTTCTCTCTTCTTTTGTTTTAAATGTTTACGAATGTATTTAACGATCGTATTTATTAATGACATTCGAATTCTTTTCAAAACAAATCAATTTCATTTCATAAAAAAGAATATTTCAAAAGCAAATCAAAACATAAAAATCTAAAAGTTTGTGGACAACAACATTCAAAGGGCGATATAAAGCATAAAAAAATTAGTTCACTTCTTTCTTCTTATAAAAATAAGTCGTCGTTACTGTTAAAAAGTGTACGTCATTTTTTATGTTTAAATTCGAAAAGGGTTTAAAAAAGCAACTTAGAATTGTCTTATTTTTTTTC
Organism: Clytia hemisphaerica; assembly: GCF_902728285.1. NCBI lineage: Eukaryota > Metazoa > Cnidaria > Hydrozoa > Leptothecata > Clytiidae > Clytia > Clytia hemisphaerica. The sequence goes on along the minus strand of NW_027103737.1, from coordinate 238,382 downwards.
TCGATCTGATAAAAAAAAAGAGTTGCACTATTCTTTTTGACCTTCCCACTTTGTCATTTAAACTGGACGGCATATTTAACGCGAGCGAAGCGAGAGAAAAATAACTACCTGCAGAGTCGTTTCAAACGACACTGGTACAGTAAACGATGCTCTTTCTGATAATTTTTGACTTAAACAAAATATTATGTCACGGGGGGGACAGTAGACGATCCAAATATGGTTAAAAGATAAGACACCCAGGGAAGGTTAGAGTTAAACGTTGTAGAGATTTTTTTTTTTATTTGATCGCTTTTTTAAGCCAGCTTCAACATGCAAAGGACTTTAAGTGCGTTCAGCTACAGCTTAACCGGCGTGCGACGCCGGGTACCGGCTAGTTAATAAATAAATTGTGTAGTCTAGGTAACCCCAGAGGAATGTAAAGAGATGGAAAAACAGCTTTTCTGATTACTCAGAGCTCAACGATCGCTTCTATTGAAAATTCTAATGTAAAAACGTTGATTAGGTCATTAAATGAAAGTCCAGAAAAGACGGCTCGCCATACAAATCGGACGGTTTCCACATGATTTGACGATAAAAATGAAAATTTGTTTTTCCTTTTTTTGCCGATTACTAGTTCAATTTTTAAGAATAAGGAGCAATATTTTTACCAATGTATACCAAAAGAAATTCTTAACGCAATGATATTAAAATGGTTCTTGTAAAACTGTCACAGGTGAGTAAAATCAAGATGAAGTTATAATTTTCTCGAGCTCTAGCTTTCCATATATGAGTGCGGTCATGATGCGGTTATATCAGTAGAATCGCTAGGAAATTCTGAGCAAGAAGATATATGTACCTTTTCGTATAGGAGAGGTGTACCCAAAATATAAGCCCTAAAAGTTTGCGCATAATAAGGCTTGAAACAAAAGAATTTTGTCACAACACGCTAATCATGCTGATTTTTTATAGCGACAACAAAAGAAACCTATTTACTCGACATAAACTCCCTTAAGGGCAAGAGACCTGGTATATGACGAGCCGTTTTTCCATTGTTTTCCATCTCTTTACATTCCTCTGGTAGCCCTGAAACTTTTCTGCAGGGTGGTAGGAAGGTAAATTTTCAGGGAAGCTTTCTGCTGTCAGTGAAATCAAAGCTCTCATTTCTTTGACATTACCGAGTTTATGTGTGTGTCTTTCTGCGACGGAGACGGTAAGCTTCTAATTTTTCTACAGCCTGCCTGACTAAGGACGACAGCTCTTTTACAGTCCTTGATTTTGCGGGTCAACACTGCAGGTTTTTCCAAATCGCTTCAGTCACTTTACCGTCATCAAAAGTGCAAATACATAAACTCGTACAGTTAAAATAAAAAAATAGGCTGAAACCTAAGAATAAATTAGGAGCAAACAGAGCCTTGATTTCAGAAAAGTCCATTTAAGAAATAAGAAAGTGGACGTATAATATTCTTAATTTAAGAACATACCAAGCCTCTTCGTACGATTGAATCATTATTGACTTTCGTTAATAATTCTTCTTTCCTTTTCAATTCTTGACGAAAAATTTGGATTTGTTCTTCACGTAGTTTCAAAATTTCTTCACATTGTTGGTTTCTGTGTTCCTCTTGTAAAATGAATTCATCTTGAGCATTTAATACCTAAAAACAATCGTCATTCTCTCCGAGTAAAGAATAAAACTAAAGTACACGCGCTTTAAGTTTACACTTTTTCGACCGCCGGAGGCGGTTTCTTTCACAGTGGTACGCTAATCTCGTTTTGCCTTGGCTCATTACTTTGTCTATCATTTACTTTCGGTTTTTACTAGATTACCCAGGTGTTTCTCTTTTTTTTCCCTGAATGTCTTTTATTCGGAATTGAATAATCGAGACATGAAAAATGACTATATTGTAATCTGTTTTCAATCAATACGAAAAGAGTACACTCTTAAAAGCGAATGGACTTTTGTTAGTATAGTCAGGTATAGTGGTAGACTAGTAAACTAGTCGGTTATTACTTATAACCTTATAATAAAACTGTCAATCAAATAATGTAAACACTAATTAAAATATTCAACACGCGTGAGAGAAAAGAAAAATAACCGACTAGAAGCTACTTCCAACGCCTTTTTTTCTTCACCTAAAATCGTAAGGAGAGACATACAGATTTCTGTATGTCTGACCTGTGCGGGATTGCATTTATTTTTCTTTCTGTTTATTGCGTTTTTAGAAATGCTCATTTATTTATATATTCCCATGTTCAATGTTACTATGAAATATCATTTAGTCAAAAAAGTTGGATGGATTCTCAAAAACCTAAAAAAAGTTGTAAAATTAAACAACGTTTTTTGAAGAAAGTAGCTTCTAGTCGTTGAAATTCAGAAAATACACGCAACTTCACCCCTTCGATTCTTTTTATTTGGACTAGTTTACTAGTCTAGTATAGTGGTAATATAGAAAGCAAAACTTTTGAAATTGTATAAGCAGACTCGCGAAAAAGACTTGTTTAAATGAAATGACTTTTCAAATTCCTACTTTATTCTAACGTGGTTTTTTTTTAATCATATACCGTACATTATAACCTGGGTCGGGCAATACCGTAAAATATTGACTTCTGTCAAACGTATTGCCCTCGTAAGCTCGGGACAATACTTTTTAACATCGATTAATATTTCACGGGAATGCAGTCAGTATAGGGATTACAACCACAGTTTTACCTAGTATTTCTTGCAACTCAGATCAAGGAGGATATAAATGTAATAGACCTAAGGTTTAATTGGCCTTTTCATAAATTATTCTGAGTGCAACGAATACCTCGTCTTGAAACGATAACCAAATACCTCGAGACTTCATATGTTACTTTTAAAATAGAGTAGAGTTCTTATGAACTCCTCTGATAATAGACCTTATCGGAGTTTTTGATTTTAATAAAAAATCGATGCATTGTGAGATTGTTTCGAGTGTATTACAATAGAATTCCCTCGAGGAATTCCTAAGAGATTTCTATTGTAATACACTCGAAACAATCCCACAATGCATCACTTTTTTAGAAAAATCATAAATTCCGATAAGGTCTATTGAAGCAATATTTTGAAAATGAGGTTAATGTTGCTCATGACGTAATTTATGAAAATGTCTATTGAGGGCCGTGGCAGCAATGTCAATTTTATTACCAAGTTTATGTATGTGTGTTTTTCAGCGACGAAGACGGTAAGGTTCTAATTTGGCTAGATCATGACCAACTGAGGACGACGGTAAATCAGCACTTTTACCGTCCTCGATTTTGCGGGTCAGAAATGCGAGTTTTTCCAAATTGCTTCAGTACCGTCCTTAAAAGTGCAAATACATAAACTCGCTATTCTTGTGACTATGTCGGAAGTAACAACGTTTTGAGTTATCCTGGAGAACTTACCTTTTCCTGTTTAAATAGAACATCTTTTACGACATCCATTTGCTGTTCCTGCATCACAATCTCTTGATTTAACGCCGAGATCTCTTGTTGCTGAGTCTTGATTTGGTCAGCTTGAAGTTTTGTCTTCTCTTTAATGGTTTTTAATTCGCTGATTCGTTCAGATATGAATTTCTCTCTTTGAATAGCCGCCTTGACTTGCTCGGAGAACATGTTTTTCAAAGCATCCACTCGTGCTTTTCTCTCCTAAAAGTGAAATCACATACATCATACACACACTTTCTATGAGAACAATTAAATAAAAACACGAGGGCCAACCATGGCCAAAACTACAAAAGTAAACAAATTAAGAGCAATACCAGCCTCAGATTTCAGAAATGGCTAAGAGCCATGTAGCCATGTTGATGGTAAACACCTTAATTCATTAATTCAATAAAATAATCTTCGTTTGAGGTCATTAAGACCTGGATTTTTCGAAAAATTAAGTCAAGGCGGCTATTCAAAGAGAGAAATTCATATCTGAACGAATCAGCGTATTAGAAACCAAGTTCTCGCCAAAATTGTTTCTTTTTTCATTTTTTATTTTTGCCAAAATAACCCCTAAAATTCTTCAAAATAGCTAAAAAAGGAGCAAAATACGACAAATGTATAGCCTGCCATTCACCGGAAGGCTTGCATTTTCAAAACTTCATTAGGCATCTGCATTTACATGATGACCGGCACATCAAAGTTTATACTTCAGCCTAAGAAACTGCTCTCTAAGAAAAATTTATTGATAATAATTGAAGACAATTGTACCTTTAATGTTTTCAGAAGTCTCTTCCTTGATAACATTCGTCTGCTTAAAGTGATAAATCCTACAAAAAAAACAACATATATGAGCATATATCGGACAAATAGGGTGTTTAATGCAATTTGGATATCTAGGAGTTACATGACAAAATGTCTGGATATCCAGGGGGTAGGACAAAATGCATGGATATCCTCAACCCTCCCTCAACCCTTCTATCAATTTGGACATCCAAGGGGTGATTTTTTTTAGGTTGGATATCCAGAAGGTCTAAGCCAGACATCCAGGGGGCTGTGGAGCTCAAAAAATAGGTATCCTAAACAGGGGGTACGGAAAATTTCTGGGAAAAGCTCGTTATCATGTTCCAAATCAAGATGGAAGCGAAAACACTAGCATACCTAAATTTGTCATTTATCAGACTGGGCATAACGAGCCAAGAGCCAAGAGTATTAGGCTTAAATCAATGCTGGGTATTTACAGACCATACGGGTCGGCTTTTTTACCCTTTCATCTCTCTCTTAGGTTGAAAGAAGCAACAAAATGTCAAATGAGTATCAGTAGGGATCAAATCTTCACTTTTTTAGGTCTTAAGATTTAGTAACCACGAAGGTCAAAAAAATCTCTAGAGTAGGCAATGACATGACAAGACCACATGTGTAATGGAATAAAAATATTCTTAATACCTTCCTCATTCCTTTGATATCTGCACCTGGAAATATAATAAATAGACATACTATTATTAAAGTGCAGACTAAAACTTCTTGCCTTGAAAATTCGGCTTTAACAGTTGAACATAATTTAACAAAAAATATTTGGATTTGTATATCCGCTTTTTTACATACTCTTTCAGGATATTAATGATGAAAATATCACTATCATTAGAAATTTCACCAATTTTACCTGTAATTAACTCCTATATCAGTGCTCTGTGAATCAGTGAATTCTAGGAAAAACAGACCCCACGATGCTTTGAAATGAAAAATCTGCCCCTACCCTAGTGAATGAGATCTCACTCCAATGAGCTCTCGAACTCAATTTCCATAATTCTCGATTTCAAAACTCCACCAACTCACTTACAGATAAGAGGGGTGTGTAAACTTTAAATATTCAATCCCAGGGGATTTACAAGGTGACGGGTATGTCAAAAAATAAAAAACGCGACCCTTTAAGAAAAAAAACTTTGACATTTTTGAGACCCTTTGAGAAGAATGTCAAGATATAGCCTGGATATCCAGGCTGTAAACTATTTCACAGTCTAGTTTCTCCATATAAGAATGCAGTCCGCTTGCTTGCGCTCACTTCGCTAAAGCCTTAAGGGCCAATCTACACGGCGCGGAGCAATCCTGAAGCAAAAATAGGATAGTCCCCACTTGTTAGTGAAGATAGAGCTTTCTGTTACATAAAAACATGAAAAAGAAGAAAACAGAGGCAAGTTCATTTTCCAAGAAAACATGGTTGGTCATGGTGATACTTGTTTATGGACTTTGGTGTAATCTTTAGATATTTTAACCCTATTCATACTAGGCTTTTAGGGGCGGTTCAGAACTAGGGGGGGGGGGGGGCTTTTCCTGTACCACCCCTTAACTTTTGATCTAGTGGGTCTTTTTGGATGAAATTTGGCACACAAGATCCTTGTGACGTAAGGTAACTTTTGACAAAAAATTTTTTTGATGACGTCACTCATTATGCCCAAAGTGAGCAAAAACCGAAAATTTCCTTTGTTCTTATAACTAGCTATTGTATTCTAACAAAAGCTTTAGAAAAAATTGCCTGAGTTGAAAATGCTTATTTTATCCTAAATATTCAATAAATTACGGTTTAAACGATATATTTGACAATGAAAATAAATTTGTATTGGAAAAGTGTCAATTTTTGTGACACCTTACTGTCAGAAATGTCATCATGCTCAAGGTGTGAAAATATTTAGGTGTTAAATTTTTTTTTATTTTGAAACTAAATAAAAGTTAGGAATTTACAGAAAATTTCACGGCAAAAGCTCTATTATTTCAGGAGCTATTAGCAATAGTTTGACCTCCGAACAGAAAGAGCCCCCCCCCCCTATTACGAATAGGGTTAATGGCTTTAGATCTTGTAAGGATCCTTTTTATCAACTTTTGTTTGGCCTGCCCTGGGTTGGCTAAGAAAGTTTTGGAAACATGGGTTATCACTTTCATTCTCTAGGGAGACCAAGCTCTATAATTTTAGAACTTTGTATGTTGAGGTAAATTTAGTTTTTTCTAAAATTTTGAGCTTGGATAGTCAAGATATTGGGCGTTTTTTCCCGGCGGGGGGTACTTAGGCAAAAATAGGTGCTGGGTATGTGCGGACGGTAAGGATCAGGTTTTTCACCTTTCAAAGTCTCTCTAAGGGTTACAAAAATCAGGAAATTTCAAAGTAGTCCCTCTAAGGGTGGGAAAAATCATGATTTTTAGAAAAAAATTTCGATTTTGACAGAAAAAATTACAAAAAAGTCTCACAGGGTAGGAAATTTTTGAAAATCAGAGAAAATTTTTCGAAAAGTCTCTCTAAGGGTCACTTTTTCACTAAAATTTGGTCTCTCTAAGGGTCGGTTTTCAGAGGTCCCGTCCGCACATACCCCTCATTCACAAACCCTAGTACCCCCCCCCCCTGAGTTTTGGTCAACATTTTCGAAATTCGCGACCCTTTGGAAGGGCAATTTTCGATGTTAGTGATTTTGGGGGTCCCAATTTTGAAAATTTGTACACCTTTGAGGACTAAGAAAATCCATGATGAAATGGAAATACTCAATTTTTTATACTGTATTGTAAACGAAGCGTAAGAATAGAAAAAATAATCGAAAAAAAAAAAGTTTCAAAATCTCAAAATCCAAAATACACCCCTTCTCGCAGAAACCCTTCCCACTGGAAAAATTGGCCCCAGTGGAAAATTATACTCCAATTTTTGTTCCAACTGAAAATAATCAAATAAAACAATCCTCACTGAAAAATAATGTGCTATTTTTCCCATCCCCACTGAATTTTCTGACTTGAGAACAATCGAATTCAAACCCCCCGCCATTAAAAATATGGGAATATCATTCCCCATCGAGTTTCAGTCCGTTATTTTTACCCCCATTGGCTGACAAAATCCTAACGGGTGAGAAGAGCGTGTCAAAATAGTATGAAGTTAAAATCAGTTAAGATGCTATAATAACAAGTTGACGTAAAATTTCAAATGTACTAAAACGAACCCGAAAAAAGAAAACGGATGAAACTTACCTATTATTTCTCATCTTTGCAACAATTTTTCCCAACAACACAAACCAAAATTCAACATCAAAACATTGTCTGTAAGTATTCGAAAATTTTTCCTTCCACGACAGTAAAAAAAAGTCATCAATTTCATTTGTCTGATCAAGTGAAAACGATTATATAATGGAACGATTTTATTATTGTTTTGATAGTGCGATAAAAAAGACAGCGTTATAAAGTAATTCTCAAGAGCAATTAAAATGTTCACGCGTAGTTCACGCGTAGCGTCCAAAATAATTATTTATTGCCACGCGTTAAATTAGAAAAATTACGGTACCACAAAAATAAATCTCGTAATTCGGCCTTTAAAGTGTTAATTTAGGTTAATAAGGGTGTAAAAATGTGGATTTTAATTTTCGGTTAGGGTATAATATTTCGGGTAAAGTGATCGGGATAAAGAAGTCGGAAATCTTTCGAAAAAGACTCGAAATTTTTGTTACTTTCAAAGGCCTTCGAGATTTGCAACGTACAAACGATTTGGAAGCGCTCTAAATTAGGTTGGACGGGTAGAGTTTTAACGCTAGACTTAAAACTTAGGAGGACCTTAGGATCTGAGGATCCAAAAGTGCAATAATGGCCCAATAAGGCTCAGAATATAGTCTGGAAGACTATAAACCCCTCGCGAATTGAAATATTCGAATAAATTTATCAATTCGCCTAAAAGCGAATTTTTCGCCCGAACTTTAAATAATTGCTGAAAACGAGGAATTAACCAAAATTCCCAATATATTTCGACCCGGATTGTACCAATCTTTATCGGAGTGAGAAAATGAATTTTATATAAACTGTAAAATTTAAAGTCGTTTCATAGAGGGTGATAGACCTGCGAAATACACTTCAGTAACTACCGTATTAAGGTGGGATTCATTTGAGGGGGCATTCCTGGTAAAAATTCTTGATAAGATCTGAAAAGATCGTTAAAGATCTTTAAAGATCTTTAACAAGTAAGAATCTTAAGAGATCTTTGTAAGATCTTACAAAGATTCTTATGCAATCTTGAAAATTTCTTATTACGAAAAGATCTTTAAAGATCGTGTCAAGAAATTGTTAAGAATTGTCAAGATTCTTCGCACACATTCATAGTAAGAAAATTTAGGTTTCTTATTAAGTTCTTAAGAAGAATCTTATGAAATCTTATGAAATCTTGCAACCATAAAATAGTTTAAGATTCTTTGTGTTTCTTATCAAGTTCTTATAAAGAGACTTTCCAAATCTTAATTGACAAATATGCTAAGAAACTTTAAGATTCTTAGCGTTTCTTATCAAGTTCTTATAAAGAGACTTTCCAAATCTTAATTGACAAATATGCAAAGAAACTTTAAGATTCTTAGTGTTTCTTATAAAGATTCTTAAAGAATCTTGTTGAATAAACACAATAACACGTAAATTTGTGGTTATGATAAAATCTTCGATTTTGACTTTTTTTAAAGAATTTAAATATCAAATTTACATACAACCATACAAATAGGGTATATAGGGTAGAATTATTATTCTACAAAATATGTAGATTTCATATTTCTACAGACATCTGTAGAATTACGGCAAATTAGTAGATTGCTACACAACAGAGTCTATATTGTATACACCACAATGAGTAATTTAGCGCTGACAAGTAAGGGCGAAGAATACAATGGGGTGGTGTATAATACCGGATAAATAGCGATCTAGACAATTAGCCTAACTCGTCAGTTAGACTGATTTGAAGTTAGAAAATCTCATGTGTATCTGTTTTGAGATCTTGTAATCGTCAAAGTCGAGGCAAATATTCTAAAATTTAGGAACCATTAATATTCAGGTCTAAGAATCTTATGATTTCTTTATTAGTTGAAAGGAGAAAATTTAGCAGATTTATCTTTTGGGTGTGTATATTTTTGAATACGATTCTTGAAAGATCTTAAACCTTCAAGAATCCTTAAAGATCTTTAAAGATCCTAAACGATCGTGTCAAGATCGTGTCAAGATCTTTAAAGTTCTTTGCACAGATCTTTAGAAGAAACCTACAAAGTTCTTGCCAAGTTTCTTTAAAAGATCTTGGTAAGATCTTATCAAGATTTTCTACCAGGGATTCATTGAATTTTTTTTCTTAAAGGAGTGGCGTTTATCCGAGGGGGCGTTTAAAAGTAGTGGACGTTTATTCGACGTAATACGGTAAAAGAACATGGCAAAACAAGAAAATTCCATACTTTAAAAAAAGGTTTTTAAAGGTTTCTAACGATTCTTCAAACTTTCGTCGAGAAGCTTTAATGTCCCATAACCTCCTTATGCAATGCAACACTTGAATGTCTTCTGACATTAAATCACGGACACGCCAGCAGCTGATTGGTTGCAAGTGACGTATTGACTGATTTTACGTCACTTACAACCAACCAGCTGTTGGGTCAATTGAAAATATTGCAAAGATGCGTATGATGAAATGAAGATCCAAAGGGAAACATAAAAGATGATACTATAGGTAATTGTATTGGTATATTTGCTGATTCATATAAATTTTTGTGTATCGTGTGCAGTCTCATGATAAAGTACTTCAGGAGTCTGAGATCCCAAATTATGAAAATGACCTATGGATAATTATCTGTAGACAACGTTCCTCCAACGCTTATCAAACGGAAGATGGATGTTATTATGACGTTGTGTGCAAGGTGAATTGAAAAAAAAATATTATTGGAAATTTATGAGCGAGAGAAATAAACAAACCTCTGTGCATTTACAAACCATTCCAAAATAAAGATGTGCTACAATATAGGTGCAATAAATTGTGTGTTGTGTGAACTTTTTGCTTTCTTCCATCATGGCATCAGCTTATTTGGAACTAAAAAGGAAACATAAGTCATAAAAGGTGTGAACAGAAAAGAAACATCTCAGGGAGTTACACTTTTTGGACTTAAAAATCAACAAATTTATATTAATTAGGAAATAAATGCTGAATATCAAATTCATACTTGGCAAAGTCAAGAAGCGAGTCTCTATATGGACAAGCACATTTCGCTTCGATCGCTTTTGCTTGGAAATAAGACAAAAAAACCAAAGAACGCTTATGGAGTCTAGCTTTTGGTTAAAGAGGGAGTAAATGGAACTATGTTCCTGGACATCCACAGGTTTAAGGGCATACAAGTTTTCCCTTTTGCTATATTAAAGGTTTTGTTTTTAAACAAGAGTGATATTGTTTGCTTGCTCATCAATTTTAATTTACAAGCTTTTTGATATTGAATTTACACGGATGTGAAGCAAGATTGGTCAGAAAGATGAAAATAACATTTTTTGCTTATATCAGCACAATATAACAATGTGTAGGCACTGCCCTGATATGAAGCATGTGTCTGATATGAAACGGGAACATTTATGTAAAAATGAAACCTTTAAAAGCCGTTGTAACAAACTCTATTCGAATTACGGAGAGTAATCTTTACCACTTTCCATCTCATGAAAGATTTAAGATTCGAATTACAGAAGTTCAAGTTAGAGAGAACTGGTTGTGTTTTTAAAATATACCTCTTAGCATCTCCGGCAGCCGCTCCTTTAATAACAACACGTCCTTTTTGTGAGCGGTTTGAGAAATTATTATTTCTGGTGCTCATGTAGTGATAATTAGTACCGGGTTTCCCTATCACTTTTTTGGGAGCCATATTGAAATAGGGTGAGTTAGTATTCAACAATTTGTCCGGGTTTGCTGTAAAATAGAAGATAAAATACTAAGGATTAAAGGGACATAAAAGTTAGTAAAATGTAAACATTGCACGAACCACGTGTCATTAATGAGAACAATTAAAATCACGTGTCCAAAACAAACTTGTAAAAAAATTTAAACAATTTATTTTGACATGTGACATTTATTTTGATTTTGTATCCCGCTGCAGCATACGGTTCGTTTACAAATTTCGTCAGTACTTTTATGTCCCTTTAAGGATGGACAAAGCTATACCCGCCATCTTTGATCGGAATTTTTTTAAAATTGGTACCCGAGAAGAAGCCATTGCAATGTTAAAAACTTATGTCTAACGGCGCTACATCATCAACAGTATTGAAAGGAAAGTAGACCTAGCACTTTCGATGTATTTACACCGCTATTGAGTAGTGCCGCCATTAGGGTACCACTTTTCAAAAAACTCCGATCAAAGATTTTGCTTGGCCCAGGGTTGAGAAACCTGGTCCAGGGTGTATAAAGGTCAGTGCGAGGAACTATATCACGCTTTTTTTATAAGAATGGTGTTTTTTTATTTCATGAAGGATATTCTCAACTTTTTTGGGAAAATCATTCTAAAATATTCTTACAGCTTTCTTAGGTTAGGATCCTATTTCAAACTAGATTTAACATTATGTACATACGTTTCAAGCATAAAATGGAATTTTTGTGAAAGGAGTGAGGGCAATTGGCAATTTATAATTGAAAATTCTCTAAAAATGGCATTCTTAGCTTCAGTGGCCAAATTCCATGATATATTCTTAATTTTTTGGCAAATTTCATTGTGAATATTCTTTTAAAGTATATTCTTATTAAACAAGTGATACTTTTATGGACCTACCTGGTTATGCATTTAACACATATATAATTGATATCTACATAAGCGTGACCATTAAACAATCATTCAGAACACAAATAGTGACGATCTATTAAAATTAGTCGTTTGTTTCTTATTAAAAAACACGTTTAGAAACCAAAATTTCATACTCTTGAAGAATTCTTTCATATTCAAAAACATCTCATCAAAAAATTCAGTAATTTTAAGAACATTGATATATGCTTACAGTGATTCTTATAGATAAATATGCGTTTTTTGGGCTGAAAAATTCTTTTTTTACGAAAATCTGCTGAAGCCATCTTTTACCTACTTTCATGCAAAAAGTCAGAAAATAACAAGTCCAAAAAACCCTTTTTTATCCGTTTTTTAGCTGAAATTTACCCCAAAATTTTTTTTTTGAAAATCGGGCTCCGTCACATTCGAGGGTTTTTGTGCAAAAAATCATAAAGAATGAAAGAGCCAATCTCGAGAAACGCTAATACCTAAGTAATTGATAGTGTGCTTATAAAAAAATATGGAATTTGGCCAGTTTTTCTATAAATACAAGCCAAAAAAACAAAATTTCATGTCTAAACACATATATTCTTTAAAAGTAAGCATCATGAGCAAAAAAAACATCTATCTCATAAAAAAAATTGAGTAATTTGACTAAGAACATTGATGTATGCTTATTAATAGTGATTCTTATAGATAAACATGCGTTTTTTGAGCCAACAAAATTTTTGCCATCTTTTACCTACGATGGTACCCTACTTTCATGCAAAAAATCAGAAAAAATTAACGACCCAATTTTTCACAAAGTCCAAAAAACCCGTTTTTTAGCCGTTTTTTGGCCCAAATTTGCCCAAAAAAATTTTTTTTTGAAAATCGGGCTCCGTCACATTCGAGGGTTTATAGTTATGCATCTTTGTGCAAAAAATCAGAAAAAACTAACGAGCCAATCATGAGGAAAGCTAATAACGAACGAACAGACGAACAGACGAACGAACGAACGGACAAAGGTTAATTTATAGGACCTCCACCGGGGTAGGTCCAAAAAGCGCGTATTTGATTGATTATAATATAAACATATAAGAAACTTACTTACCTGTATTTCCAGCCACAGTCAAATAATTTCGCTCCAGATAAGTCATGTCCAAGAAAGTAGAATTGCAAAGACAATCAGGGATGCTCATTCCCCATTGACCATTCTTCAAGTCAGCTTTCACTGCTGCGCCTGAAAATAAAGAAAAGTATGCATATGGACGTAAATGGGCTTTTCCAGAAATAGTGAGGATGATATCCAGGGGTTGAGCATTATTTCTAAGGGTGAATATCCAGGAGGTCTTTACTAATAAAGTAGGATATCCAGGGGGTTCGATACTTCGAAAAATCAATATCCTCAACAGTGGGGTAAAATTTTTCTGAAAAAGCCCAATGGTGTAAGTTCTTGTCTCTCCGAGGAAGGGTACTAGGCACACATCTCTTCTCGTATGTTTTTGATGTAGGGGATACTAATGGTGAATAACATTCCCAACCGAGAAATCTCCAAGAGGAGATTTTGGTAACGTGATCAAAAAGTATGCAAACCGCAACTTAAAAATTGAACAAAAAGCTAAAACAATACATTGCCAGACCGGGTTTATTATAATGACTATGGTTATACTATTGATGAAGCAATCACAACCATATAGCCTGGATATCCAACTTACAGCTTGGTCTACCAATCTAACGATAACGATTCTAACGATATGATATTACAGTAGGGTCTTCATAACTAGAACATGGTTCTAGGTCCCTACAACACAGTCTTGTAAACACTATTCTCTATAACTCGAATTTTCCATAACTCGAGCAAATCTATGTTCCATGTGAGTGTTCGAGTTACAGAGGCTACATTGTAATGATATAATACCTGGTGTTCCTTCAGGGAATGTTTGTGGACGTAAGATAACTATGTTGCTTCTATCAGTTCCTGCTTGGCCTTCACCGTCATTATTACCGGGGTTTCGATCCGACCCAGTCCATCTGAAAAGAATATATTAAAGCGGTGTTTTTAGTACTTTGGGAAGTACAATCATGGTCGTAATATTTGAGAAAAATGGGAAATTCCCACGAAATCTTAAGCCACAATCGATTTGGAAGCGTTTTAACTTAGGTTGAAAGGGTAGGGTTTTAACTCTGAGTTTTAACATGAGACTTAGGACCATAGGATCTGAGGATCCAAAAATTCAAAAATGGTCCAATTAGGCTCATAATATAGCCTGGAGGTCTATAAACCCGAGCCAAATTGAAATACCCGATTAAATTTAAGAGATGGTCCAAAATCAACTTTCTCGCTCGAACTCCAAATTTCGAAAAACGAGGAAATAGGAAATCTCAATAGATTTTGACCATGATTGTACTTTGCAAAAATTTGTTTCCAGTTTGTGCGAGCCATTTGGTCTTTTTTGTACACCCTCAAAAGTCTCTCATAACAATAGAGTTTCTGAAGAAGGTCCCAAAAGTACGAAATATAAAAAATCGACTCCCTCACAAAGTCATAAGCTCTCGTAATTTGAATCAAGTTGGAAATTTTTGGCTGAATATTGCAAAAAATAGTCTCTCACAGGGTCGTAAAACGTCAAAAAGAAGCAAAATTTTCTATATTCACTCAGTCCCTTACAGCATCGATTTTCAGTTTGGCTCGGACATAGGCTAGTATTCCCTCCCTCCCGGGGGTTTGTGAGGACCATTTAATTCTCTTTTTATTCATGATATGCACCACTGCAATGTCTTCTGACATTACGTCACGGAACCAATAGCTCATTGGTTGGAAGTGACGTAAAATCAGTCAATACGTCACTTTCAACCAATCAGCTATTGGGTGGAACGGAAGACATTGCAATGGTGCATATCATAAATAGCATTTTATACTTACTGGATATGAACATAATCATCTTTGGAATAATCTTATCTTTTGGCGACCTTTTATAGCACCTAACGATTTGGTACAAAGTCATATTCGACGGCTGGATAGACTTGTACAATGTTCCCTCTTTTCCCACGAACGTTCAAATTATGGATGTTTGTTTTGGGTGACATACCAGCTGGTCGTGGACGAATGGAAAATCTATGAGATCTATAAAACAGGTCGAAGTTCTTTAGATACTTGCTAGTTACCTTATCGGCCAAAACTTAGTCGGACCTAAGTGACTAAATTTTGGCTTGGTGACTAAAATTAGGGCCGACTAAAAATTTGGGTCAAATTAACTGTAAATATAACCGCTTAGTCGGCCCTAAGTGACAAAATTAGGGCCGACTAATAATTAAGGCCGACTAAAATTAAGGCCGACTAAGTTTTGGCCGATAAGGTATTTACTTTCAAATCAGCTCTGAAACGGCATATTTTCAATTAGAAATTTATTGTTACCAGTTCTCGTTCTTGTTTAACTTAATTTAATCCATACTCATCGATTACAGTGGCCCCTGGGAGAGACAATGGCTGAGCCGCCTAAAAAGCTCAGTCGTTATTCCATGGTCAGCCACTTAAAATATTAGTAATTAGTTATTAATTATTATTATTATTAGTTTGAGTAAAGAAAACGAGTAAAGTAAATTCTATACTGATCACTTTACAGTATTAAATCATACAGGATAGCAATCTTTTTAAATACTTATAAACGGCAATATATTTAGCAGAAACAACGATAGGAATATAGATATAATGGAAGTTGGAATATAATACAGGGAAGTTTCTAAGAATTTTTTAAAGTAACTTTCAGTAATAACTAAATGAAAAACGATCAAATAAAGCAATTATTCTAATTTAAGGCAAGTGATGACTCATCACTTTAAAGAGATTATTCTGCCCGACGCGCAAAAATTCAAGTAATGTTCCCTCTTCATTCATTTGTTCCAAAAGCTCCACACTGAACGAAATGAAGCCTTTTAATTGGTTAGAAATGACGTGAGTCCCCAAATTCGCCAATAGAAATTGGCAACTTTCGGCGGGGAAGACAAGAAACGACTGAACATCGCCTTTCTAGGATCCTACAAACATGTGTCACTTTTGGAACAGCTGATTGGTTGCAATTGATGCATTGGGTAAAAAAACAGAAGAATTACATAACTTAATATGGTCACTACAATGTTATCATCATTAAAGGAAAGGTTTTGTTTTTAAGTAAGAGTGATATCGTTTGCTTACTCATCAATCTAAATTAACAAGCTTTTTCACATTGGATTGACACAGATGTGGAGCAAGATTGGTCAGAAACAGGAAAAGAAAAACAGTTTTTTTTATATCAGCATAATATAACAATAGTAATATACTGTCCTGATATGAAATATGTGTCTGGTAAGAAACGGGTAAACTTATGTAAAATAAAACCTTTAATCAATCTCGTTCCCTGCGTATTATCAGCTTTTTGATGCTTACTGATAGCGCTAGATAATATATTCCCTGGCGTCAATCAGTAACGTAAATAAAGCCTGGGATACACGTGGACGAGATTGACCTTTAATATCGTACGTACCTATCTTGGAAAGTTCTTCCGACCTGAGCAGTATTGACGGCAAGGGCTAATTGAAGTTGAGGGGCTTCCATGAAAGCCGAGACATAAGGATTGTTCTTCAACATGTAGCCACCGAAATAAGAAACGATTGGGTGTAAACCCATTGCTTTGCCGACGTTGACCCGAGTGGTCTGTTCATTGTTGTTGTTGTTGTTGTTGTTGTTATTATTGTTGTTGTTTTGTGGCGGAGCGTCTAAAAATTGACCAAATATATGTTTCTTTTACAAGAAAAAATTATATAAGAATGAGAACGCTTCGATGGCCAAAATGTTAAAGGGATAATCAGATGGTCTGAGATATTTTGCCTGCAGATAGCTTCTAGGATTTTAGGAAAAACCTCTAAATGTTTCGGTGTATTTATTTTCTTAACTCACTCAAGTTATGCCAATTTGAAATCTCAAAAAATGGGACTTTTCAGGGACTTTTCACACTTTTTTCTATTGTTTTCAAGCAAAGGTTCAAAATTTCAAAGTGGAATAACTTGAGTTAGGAAAATAAGCACACCGAAAAATTTAGAAGTTTTTCCTAAATTCCTAGAAGCTATCTATAGGCAAAATATCTCAAACCATCTGATTATCCCTTTAAGTACAAGTTAGGATATTTTATGGCTTTGTGGACTCAAAACACCCTATTTCTTAGAAAAACGCTAAAGAATACTCTCAAAATGGCCAAAATAAGAACATGTTAAGAATGCTTTTAGGCTTAAAATTCAAAAAGTTAAGAACATCCGAAGGCTTCAAAAATTTAGGATGTTCTTGTAAAAAGAAAACGTGTAAGCTGTATTGGTAGATGAAAACAAATTTTAAAGCCACTTGCTTAGTATTTAAAACCTTGTTTACATTTCATTGCTACATAGCATTCCAAAACCAAAGAGAAACTATAGAGATTTTTGTGGTTTTTCTACGTTTGATAAGTTTCGTAACTTGAGGAAAATATCCACCATTATGGAAGCAAATGTTCGAATTCTTAGAGCCGATTCCTTAATAGGCGAATGGAACGTTTTTTCGTAACTGAAAACGCTCTATTCCATTGGTTAGAAATGACACAAGTCCTATGTTTGATCAATAAAATAGTTTCATATCATTTGTGAAAACTACCGATCCGTAACGTGTAAGCGTGATGTTTTAAAAAGAAACTTTTGTCATCTACACATAGTTTCTACCCCCCTACATTTAGGGGGGCTTGGGTTTTGATGAACCAAAAGCAAGGGGGTGTTAAAAGTAAAACTTTCCTAAGGGGGTTGAAGGGGGGTGGGGGGAGTCTTCTTATCTAAGGGGGATCTTGACCCCTCTAGAAACTTTTGTCATCTACAATCCCCTAGGATGTGAAATGACGTCCTCAAAAAAGCGCCTTAGACGAGCAAGTACTCTTAGGTGCCAAATAAAAGGGGGGGTTCGAATAAACGGGGGGGTTGGAAAATTTTTGAAATTTCAATAAACGGGGGGGACCTAATTACCGGGGGGGTTGGAAATTGTACTTATGAAAACCCAAAAATAAGGTAAATATAGGCTAAAATCAGGCTTTTTGGAGCAAAATAAGGGGACTTCTTTTAGCCAACTGAAAATATTCTTTAAAATTAATAAACGGGGGGGTCCTAATAAGGTCCGGGGGGGTTGGAAAATTTTCGAAAAATTAACAAGCGGGGGGGACCGTTTATTTGGCACCTAAGAGTAGTGTAATATTATCAAACTTCTAATTAGATGATACATTTCTATTTAGCCTCTGAAACACGCGAGTGTAGTAAGGGTTGAATCAACAATAGAACAGTCATACCAGGTTCCTTTATTCAACTACAGATATCACTATATAAAACACTGACTAGATAGAGCTACTCTGCCTCTGACTGAAGCAAAATTATCCGCCATCTTGAACGAAGTGACGTCACAATTTATCTTGCGTGATCCTTGAAATTTTGAAGTCATTGCAGTGCCGAAAAACTTCAACAGTGAAAACCAAGGGGTCTACTGTGACCACTGACCTTTATATACCCTGGACCAAGTATTTTGAAAAGTGGTACCCTAATGGTGGCGCTACTCGATAGCGACGTAAATGCATCGAGAGAGCTAGGTTTACTTTTCCTCAAATTCTTTTGATGAAGTAGCAGCGTTTAGACGTTAATTTTCAGCATTGCAATGGCTTTTTCTCGGGTACCAATTCCAAAAAAACTCCAATCAAAGATGGCTGATATTGCTTGGTCCAGGGATATATAAAGGTCAGTGACTGTGACCTAATTTCATTGATTATTTTGCTTCATTTTGCCGTAGCTCTATCTAGTGTTATCTGTGGATCTTACGAATTTAAAAGCATTATAAAAGTCTTACTCATTCTAGCATCAGTTTCCCAAACCATATCAGCTGTTGAAATGTTGTATCTGATCCTTAAAGCACAATTCTCGTTGATGTCATTGGGGATAGTCCAGTTGTAATAATTTGGAAAGCCCCCTGGTCCGTTACCATTATGGTTGTCACGTGACAAAGGTGCTTTGCGACAAACGACGTTTGGATTAGCCTAAAATAGTTCAATAAAAAAATCAATTACCTGGGTCGGAAATTGTACTTCTAAAAACCCTCAAATAAGGCTATTTAGAGCAAATCATCTTTCTAAAGCTGAAAATATTTTCAAAAATAAATCAAAGTGGGCTTTGCTACAACGGCACAACCTGTTCCTCTAAATAATCCTGCATTGTAATACGCATGCGTAATTTGCCGTTCTTTTAAACCACATGTAGTTATTTCCCGTGATAAACGAAGGGAATGAATCGGTAGGGGTGGTACAGTCACCTTCGTCGCACCTTCGGTTGGGGTTGTGGACGGCGAAATATGTCGTTTTTTATGAAATTCCTATTTTCGGGTCTGGGTTGCTTAGAATTCTAGCTATTTTCAGTAAAATTTGCTTTAACCACCCCTGATATTATACCATGTCGTTGAAGGAATGTTGTTTGCCATGCTTAGATTATCTAAGCGACTGCGTAGTCCAGTGGTAGAGGCACCCGGCTACGGTGCGCAAGGTTGTGGGTTCAACCCCCAGCCGGGTCGAACCAATGATTTCCAAAATGCTACTTGATGCCTCTCTGCTTGATGGTCAGCAATTGAGAGGAGGATCAAGGGTAAGTGGAGCAATCCAGGGAGAAAGAGTGGCACCCTCCTCTACCTGCTTTTGAAAAAGGAGCTTTCGGGTCGCCTCCGACTGCGGTCGCAGACTTTTAGATTATCTAAAAAAGCTTTTACTTTACGAGGCTAATTTGTTGCTTATAAAAAATGTGTAAGCTTTCTTGCTACATTTAATAGGGATATTGTATAGGCCTTAGATGGGCGTTAGATGGACATTAGGCTTTTCCACAAAAAAAATTTGAATATTGGGGGTGGAGGATATAACATTTTTTGGAAATTTATCCCCCGGACATTGTGACATTTGACTCCCCAGACAGCAGATCAAACCCCCAGACAAGCACTAGTTTACCCCTGGACATTCAAAATTACCCCCAAACAGAGCAAATTTACCCCCAAATAGAGCAAGTTTACCCCCGGACAATTTTGTAGATTTTTCACTAACCCCCGGACACTACAACCTCCATCCCCCATGTACGAACATTTTCTGGAAGAGCCCATTGTTTGGACATTGAGGACTCACCTTTTCGTAGATAGATTCGCAACGAGAAACATTGTTAGTCAAGACAGCGATATCCTATGAATAGAATAGACAATTCTCTCAGCCTCGAAAAACATAGTTGGTACTGTGTGAAACGAATTTTTGCATTGAAACTCGATTGAATATCAAAATGTCAAGATAAATAAACTCCATAATTTCTCTCGAGTAACATGGAATGATCTGGGCGGAAGTAGCCTCGCTAGCAGACGGGAGCGACGGCAACCACAGAACTATATCTGAAGTCTCAATCGCTTATATAAAGATCGTAAGCTTTTTACCGACAATTATTGACGGAAATACTTGATTTCCCAGACTATAAATGGTGGCTTTTGACCGCATACTTAAAGATTGTAGGCTTTTTGCCGACAATTATTGAAGAAAATACTTGATTTCCCAGACTATAAATGGTGGCTTTTGACCGCACATTTAAAGATCGTAAGCTTTTTGCCGACAATTATTGAAGAAAATACTTGATTTCCCAGACTATAAATGGTGGCTTTTGACCGCACACTTAAAGAGTGTAAGCTTTTTGCCGACAATTATTGAAGAAGATACTTGATTTCCCAGACAAAAAATGGTGACTTTTGATCACACACTTACCTTCCATGGTGAGGGACCCCAGTAAGGATAATAATCTCTTTCTTCTGGGCATTCGAATCCACGTCGAGTACCGCCAGGGTTTTGTCGAGTGTATTTAGCTGAGTTTCCGTTTAGATTCTACATAGATAGAGAAAATGTCCGTTAGATTTCTAGGTTTGTCAAAGTTGCATAACTTAAACTTCAATCTATCTCCTACCCTTTGCTTACACAGCATCTTTAAAGAAAAGAAAAAAATATTCCCCTTCCCATTCCCACGTCGAGTGAGAACCAGCTTTGAGAAACTCGTTTGTTTATTCTGCTTTGTCAGCATGTAGGCGGCGCGCTTCCTTTCTATATCACAAAAGAAAAACATATCGCTAGTCTATCATAATGGATGCAAAGGTTCGAATTCGTAGTGTCCATTTCTTACATATCCGTATATGACTTTTATGATAAAAAAGTATCCTTTAGCAACTCAAACAAAACTGGCGCCTAAGTGATTTTGTAAGTAACGAAAAGTTCTCATAAAATCAGAGCGAGACCGCGTTTGGAAAATGAGTTATACTTCTCTGCAAAGTAGAGACTCTTCTTTGCTTCAAGTTGAAGTTCGCATAGCGCTATTCCGCTGATTTTAAGCAAGCAATAAACAAACACCATGATATCTGTGATGAAACATAGACTAAGTGGTACAGAATATTCCTGGCGGTGCATTTTAGGTAAAATAAGTATTGGGTGCGTGCGAAACTTGTGTCCCCTTTTCACACCCTCGAAGGTCTCCAAACACCATTAAAAAGCAATTAAAGTCTATTCACGATAAGTGTGCACTCTTTTTTCTTTTACCTATAACTTTTGAAGGAATTCTTCTATCTTTATAAATTTGGTATTATTGGAAAGATATTAGTTAATGTTAATGTTAATGTATATATTCTTTAAAGTCGAAAAATGTGTACAAATCTGTACTAGCTTTAAGCTAATAGAGTTCGACTGCCTATTTTACAAAATGAATCATTCATCATCATCTGTTAATGCCCAATCGCTGACGATTTCTTCTGTAGAGCATTTTGGTTTATAATTGGAAGATATTTTTATTTGGTTTTGTAATTTTTTAACGATGCGTAGTTTTGTTCTTGGGCTTCCTCTTACGCACCAGTTGAATCCTTTATTGTTATTGTCTTTGTTAAGTTTCTTCGCTTGTTCGTGCATCTCCTTGATCTTTTTCCGTTCGTTGATTGTGAAATCTTCCGTTATACTTACCTGAAAGAAACAAGTTTCTTTTAGCATGTGTAAATTCTTCATGATAAGATCTTTGTCATGTTGACTTTGCAGGGTGACTTTCAGAGGACGGCCATTCTTTGTTTTTCTGTTTCCTAATCTGTGGTGAGTAACATTGATTTCTGGAAACATTGATGTCATCTAGGAGTTCTCGGAACCGAAATATGTCATATTTTTTCCCATTTTTCTTCTTCTTCCTTAGCTGGGCCTGAATATTCGAGAAACCCGTGAACGATCATATTCAGTTTTCTAGATTCTATGTCTCTCTTTTCACTGTCTTCCTTCCGTTTTTGTTCTTCGGCAGATTTTAAGTCTTCTTTGTGCTTTTTGGTAATCTCAGCGTATGTTTTCTTTGATGTTTCAGTCATTATTTCTGCTGTGTGCTTTATTTCTTCCTTAATCATGCTTCTTGTCTTCTCCTCCATCTCTTGTAGTTTTCCTGCCAGAAAGGTTTTGAGGTCATTTTTGATGGAATCACGGGTTTTTGTGTTGGTGTTGACCTCCTTGTTCAGTTTTTGTATGACCTCGTCTTTCTTTTTAAGTTCATTTTGCATCATATGTTGAGTGTTTTTCCCCACTTTATTTCTTAGGTTTTTCGTTATTCGTACGCAGTTTGAACATAAGTAATGATCGTTGTAAGATGTCACGAATATTTGTAGTTGATACAGGGGTAGCTGTGTGCACTCATAATGAACTGATCTTTTACATTTTTTGCATGTTAAGCGATCCAGGTCATCGTCTTCAGTACATCTTGACGGCGTGCAAGCTTGAGGTGGTGAGGCTGCTTCGAAAGGCTGATCTATATCCATTTTGATGTTATTTTCATGAATTTTGATGTTTTTATTGGTTTTCAGCCATTTTTTCGAAGAGCGTTGCAAAAGCGTCTGATCTAGTTGACGTCAAATAAAAACTGAGTAAAAACTTAGTGAGTGGAACAATTTGAAACAAAAAAATCTTTAAGAAAATTCTAAAAATGAAGATGAAAATGAAGAAGAAAAATATGAAGATCTTGTAGAAAAGTGCTATAACTATCATTTTCACTGAGGTGAATTCTTGATCATCGAACGTCATCACTGTGAAAAAAATTCTCAAAAATAATCATTCAGTACAAAGATATCAAAAAAATTTATGAGCTGGTTGACGTCTAAAAACGCTGTTTTCTGCAGTTTTTTGCTGTTTTTTGGGGTCAATCACTTATTAACTTTGTATCATAACTTTATATTTAATAAATATTTTAATGAAATTTTTTCACAGTGATGATCTCCTAAGATCAAAAAGTCTCTCCAGTGAAAATGAAAATGAATAGCACTTTTCTACAAGATCTTCATTTTTTTCTTCTGCATTTTCATCTTCACTTTTAGAATTTTCTTAAAGATTGTTTTATTTCAAATTGTTCCACTCACTAATATCTTTCCAATGATACTAAATTTATAAAGATTAAAGAATTCCTTCAAAAGTTATAGGTAAAAGAAAAAAGAGTGCACACTTATCGTGAATAGACTTTAAGTCTCTATAAAGGTTCCAAATCTCGAAATCGAAAATTGATTTCATCAAACAGTTATAAATTGTTGAATTTTTTTTTTTACAGCTCCAAAGTCTTTTGGAGGATTGAGAAATATCCGGGGAAGGGTTGCTTTTTTACCTTATCTAGTCTCTCTAAGGATCCGGATTTCACCTTTTTGGGGTCTTTTTGAGAGTACAAAAACCATGAAAAGTAAACAAATCTTTTCAAGGTTAGTAAATTTCCGAAAATTATCTCTCTAAGTGTCGGTTTTCGGTAAGGTACGGTTCACACATAGCCGTCATTCTCCAACCCTCGTACCCCCTCTCCCTCCCAGGACAATTATTTAATAATCAAAGTCAATATTCCCCGCTTATTAAAAAGAGACCCAACTGGTAGACAACGTTGTCTCAGCGTTCATCTAACATTATATGGACGTTGTGAACATCAGATAAACGTTGAAAAAACGTTGTGTGCCAGCTGGGGAAGATAGTATACCTGATCGGCAGTGAAAAGTCCTTGGTTTCTTTGTCTGTTTTTGCAGCTTTGGTAATATTGATAATCCTCGTGCATACCATATCTAAAAAAATTCCGATAGTTATTTAAAAGTTAATTCAAATTACTTCAAAAAACAAACAATTTTATATTGTTTTACGTATTAAAAAGATCCGTGACGGTCTAAAAGTGAGACCCGGAATTCTAAAGTTAAAGGAAGTAAAAATTCCCGAGTTAAAAAATGAAAAATAACTCGGAAAGTTAAAGCAAAGCAAAATAAACCGAGTTATGGAATGTAAAATGACGTCACTTAATTCCAAAAATGACGTCATAACTCGGGACGTTGTATGCCAGCTGGGTATGATTTGTCTAGATCCAGATCAGCACTTTTAAAGTCCTCGGTTTTACAAGTCAAAAATTGTGGGGTATTCCAAATCGCTTTAGTCACTCCACCGTCCTCAAGATTGCAAATACATAAAGTTGCTACTAAAAAATATGAAAATAAGGTTTAAATAAAATGGATTTACTAAATATCAAGATGTCTTTTTTACCTTGGGTTGTTTGCCGAGTTAGCGTTATCTGGGATTGTACTAAAGGAAAAGAAAGAAAATGATATTTCAAGAGTATCCGTGTAAAAAGTGTTTGTGTGTTCATATCAGTGAGACTTTTATGTAAACAGAAAAATTGTTCGGTATGAAAAATCCTTTTCAACGGTATATAATATGCCTATTTTCGAAGACATCAAAATTTCAAAAAAATTCAAAATCCGCCATTTTAAAATTCCACCATTATGGAAAATGCCCAAATTGAGAAAAGTGGCGCTCGACAGTTTTTCACTCCTAGGGACCTAATGAACTCATTTCAATCAAAAAATTCCATATTGAACGCAAATTTTGGGTCCAGTTAAAAAACTACAAAAATCCCCCAGAGCAAGAGCTGTAACTTCTCTTTGATAAAATAATATAGATAAATGCAATTCTAAAAAAAAAGTAGCAATTTTCATAGCATTTTTTTCAAATTTGCCCTTTTTGTCTTAAAATGAAACTACTTGCCGGTAGTGGACTAAAATTAATATCGACATGGGAAAAAAGAGAAAGAGAAAATTAAACAGTTTTAAAAGTTCTAGCTTAGACGTCCGACTTTCCGCCTATTCTTGCCACATTATTGATGAAAGTCAACATAATGACTAACTTTTCCGTCAATCTTACATTGAGTCAGAAAGTCATCGTCTGAATTACTAAGCACGATCTTTGATTAACCCTATTAGCCCCAAGCTTTTTTGAGTTTTGTATCCCTAGGGGGGGGGTAGAATCTACCAGCCTCGATTATTTTTGATCTAGGAGAGCTACGGTCATGAAATTTGGTACAGATGTTCTCCATCATGACACAAATTTCCTGGAACAAAAAAAAATTGATGACGCCATTCAAAAACCGATGACGTCATCCCAAAATTTCCACCTGTCGGAAAAAAGCCAAAATATATGGTTTACAAAAATGTCTATTACAATCGAACCAATAATGATATTTAGATTCTGTTTGAAAATTCTGAAAGATAGAAGGTTCTTCTTTAACATAATTGCCGGTTTTGCAAATTCCATGAAGATTTTATCTGTGCTGAATATGAGTAAAATTTTCAAAACTTGATGACGTTATAAATGATGACGTCATCATTTTTAGAATTTTTTTTTAATCAAAGAAATTTATATTGTCAATACCTATCACGTGTCAAAATTTGAAGATGATTGAATAAATAGTTATCAGCACTTTAAATTTTGAGTTTTAAGCGATTTTAGCTGGGTTTTATGTCATGTTTCACAATAAAGTCATAAAACTTGATCTGGACAAGCTATAACCCTAAAATTTAGCACAAATACTCTTAATAAGATTTTGTTAAAAGTCAGAAAGTTTCAAGTCGTTTAAAAAATTTTCTCTGAGATATACGCAAAAGAACTCCAGCGTGGTAGATTCTACCCCCCCCCCCCTGGGGCTAATAGGGTTTTAAGATTAACATGGGGGGTTGTAGGGGTTCAAAATACCGTTTTCCCGTCAAAATTTTTACTGAATCCCTAAAAACGGGCCAATCCCGTCACACCGTAAAAGTACGACCCCACCTAATATGGAATTACCGTCAAAAAACATAGGGTCAGTCCAGGTCTAGGTCCCAGGCAAAAAAATAGGTCCCCCAAAGATTTAGGTCCCCCCCCCCAAATATTAAAAAAAAATTTAAGCAGCCCCCAGTCCTATACCTAGTATAAAATATTTGTTGATTTAATATCGTTTTTAGGAAAATCACATCTCTATTCTTTTGCCATTCTCGAAATTTTAACTTTTTTTAAGATGTAAAAAGGCCTCTATTTCGTGGGTGAAAATGACTTTAATGTGCAGTAGCTTGGTTGGTCGAGTAAAATTTGGGCAAACAGGGTAGGTATTTTTAGAAGATTTAGCTTTTCGCGCCCGTTATGATAAATATAATAAATGTCTTTTAAAATAACGGGAGCGAAGCGAGCCCGAAAATTTTGGATAAAAACGTCGTGTTATAAAGAAAAATAATAGAAAAATCAGTCAGCCCCCAGCTTTACTATTGAAATACCAGGCCCTCGCTAACAAATTAGGTCCCCCCAAGGTTTTCATTTGCATTTTTTTGGGTGTAACCCCCCCAAAAAAAAAGTCAAAGGGGGCGGGTTGACGCTATGAAAAAGCGCCCATGTTAGCACCTTACCTGGTGGAGGTGCCATCTCTAAGCGTACGCGAGCACATGTATTGTAAAATGATTTCACAATGTGTATTATGAATGACTTCTTTTCCGCTCTCGTCAACATTACCACAAGCATGCTGATTGGTCCATTCGATGGTAAGGTTGGAGCCAGCGTAATATTTCATGGCCTGTGCCTGCCTGCTGAGGACTCCTGAATTGTAACCGCCTCGGTTATTGTTTTGAGAATCAAACAATCTACAAAGAAAATCATGAATCAATATCCCAACGTACACGTTTTTTATTAGAACAAACTTATATAAGAACATCAGGCTGCGATGGCCAAAATCGTAAGAATAAGTTAAGCACGTTTTAAGGCTTTGAGGACTCTAAAACACTCGATTTCTTAGTCAAATGGTAAAAATACTCACATCCGAAGGCTTCAAAAGTTTCGGCTGTTCTTATAAAAAACGTGTAACACTTCATTTCGTAATAGAAATTTCAGAAAATAATTAATTCGCATATAACGAGAATCGAGTGTGAAGGTTTGAAAGCTCCCCAGCTGGCACACAACGTTTTCGCGACGCTTATCTAACGTTCATAACGTCCATATAACGTTAGATGAACGTTGAAATAACGTTGTGTGCCAGCTTGGTAAGAATGCATACAGAAAGCCTTCCAGCATCCTCCAAAGAATTCCCTTTGAATTCATGATATACACCACTGCAGTGACTTCACGAAATTATGCAACTTTTCTATTTTTGTTCCAACCATACGTCACTTTTTCTATTGTTAAGTGGCGTTTTGGGTGGAAAATTTTAAAAGTTCTCAGAAGACTCTCCAGTGGTGTATAACATGAATTAGAAAAAATATTTGAATATGGAGATGATTAGTTTTTGAGACTTTTTTATTGATGCTTTCGTTGGGTCCGAATAATAATGAGAAATTATAGAATCCTGATTTAGCAGGGGTCTTAAATTTAGGCCCGAGAGGCACGAAAAAAATACTATTCGCAGGTCTAAAAATTCGGTTCACCAGCTCAAGGAAAAATTCAGGCTAATCAATACACTGGCCTTGCCAAGAATTGGCCGGAGAGAGACGTTAAATAATATCTACTGAATGAAATAGTTTTTAACACATTTGATTATAAAAAAATAACCTAGGTACCTGTTAGCGTTTGCTCGTTCTCTACCATTCTCTTCGTTTCGATTGTTGCTACCTCTATGATGACAGAACAACGAAATGGTTCTAATATGATACTAAAAACAACTTTGTATTTTGATAATTTTTAACAGCGCTGAGTCCAGCGAAGTAGACTAAAGGGATATCGCCATTTTGAAATTTTTCAAAAAAACTCAAAAACAATGAAATATATTTCAAAACCCAATCGCAAAATTTATAAAGCTATTATAAAAACACAAGAATATTCCATAACTTTGAAAAACATTGGTCACGTGGTCATGATTTTTGGTTTGCTATTTTTCCAAAAAGAGACTGGAACTAGTAGTATGGGATTTGCTGCGTGTTCAGACAAAATGAAAATGAAGTCTTCCATATTTCATCGGACCACTTATCAAACAGCTATAGGTGGCTACAGGATAAGCAACTTATCGGCAGATTTTCAAAACAAGTTCTAAGTTATCAGAATTTGATAAATTTTAAAATGTTGACCAACAGGTTCCTATGTACCGTGAAGTCTGGTAACTTGCATCAGTGGAGGCTAACATGCATAGCCCTCAAATGACTGACCAATCAAGCAGCAAAATTTCAAAACAAATGATCTAGGCAGCTCCGGTCACAGCTCTACTCTACCATTTTTGTTTTGATAAAACTTTGTATTTTAAGGACCAGCCAGGTCATTCGTTTGAGGGTTATGCATGTTAGTTTCCACTGATGCAAGTTACCCAACTTCACGGTAAAGATCTTCTTTATTTTTATAAGAGTGTTAAACTCGACAAAGTGCACCCTAATACACGTTTTTTTTACAATAATAAGGCTTCCATGACGAAAATATTGAGAACAAGTTAAACATATTTCAAGGCTTCGCAGACTCTAAAACACCCAATTTCTTAGAAAAATGGACAAAAAGACATATTAAATGACGAAAATAAAAACATGTTGAGAACATTTTAGGCATAAGAATCAAAAAGTTAAGAACATCCGGAGACGGCTTCAAAATTTTTGGATGTTCTTATAAAAAAACGTGTACTCATACAAAGAGAAGTCTCTGATTTATTTTGTGTCACTTAGTAAGCTTAACTTAGCAATATACATTTGTAGTCTTACCTGGGGTTATGCATGTAAACATCAGCGAAAGATGTGCCCACAAAGAGCAAGCACAGTGCTAGGATCAGCTTCATATTTTCTTACGTATTTACCTACAATGAGAAAAAAAATGTCAGAAATTTTTGCGAGTAAGTATTTTGCGGGAATTGAAATTGCTAATTTTGCCTTGTGATTTATTTTCAAAAATCAGTGATATTTGTTTTTTCGCAACCATTTAATTTCGCGAATTTTAGAAAATTTGCGAAAATTAATGGCCGTGAAAATCACAGATAGCCTCAAACCCCATTATAACAATCGAAAGACTAACTAAAAGATCTAGATTACTGATCTATACACGAAAAATATCGACTCCATCTAAAAGAAACAAGACTGAGAAAATTTCTATCACAGCTATACAATCATCATGAAACTGGTTATCTGAAAATTTACTTCAACCAGAAAAGTTCTCAAAATTTAATAACATTCCCTTAAACAATAAAAGTAGGAGTGACAAAGAGAACAATAAAATGCACAGCTGTCAACCTACTACAGAAACAATTCTTTAGTTGTATAGATACATACTGCATGTCGGAGGTAGTGGGACACTGTCAAGCTGAGACAAAGTTTTTCATAAGACTTTATTTTATTCTTAAAGCTTTTTTCACATGTAAGTAAAATTTTACTTAAGACCTTGAAGGGTGGGGAATTTCCCTAAGCTTACGTAGTGTTTTAAGGCCTTATGTAGAGTTTGCTTACTTAGGAAAAGTCACGTAAGAAATTCCCAAAAGACAGCCTTACGGACGATTTTCCGTAAGGTCTAAAATAAAATTTTACGTGCATGTGAAAAAAGCTTAAAGGATGAAAAAATAGTCTTATGTTGTGAAACTTTGTTAGGACTAGAGCCTCTTCGCAACCTGTGTCCACTTATATCTGAGACAATCTTCATGATCCCCTTTTTCCCTATTCCCAGCGTCAAATTCCCTGTCATTTTAGGATTCGCATTGACGAGACCCACTATATACGGTTTTATTTTACGAAATTCTATGTCGTTGTTGAAAATTCAAATGAGACAGCTTAATATGTGATTTAACGTTGTTATCTAAAATCAGGACTAAATACCAAGAGCACTTTACGATAAGCTTGTAAACAGTTAGTCTACCGAGGACAACGTTTTAAAAGAGATTGTTATGAAAAAAGGATAATTCTTATAAAAGAATAGAAATTATTTAAAAAAACGGACGAGGTATTCAGTACGTAGCATTACTATCTCCTTGCGTTTTCACAAAATTATACAATTCTAAAGGCACACTTCTTCTGCGCAATTTAAACAAAAGACCTCCGCGCTCCGCTGTGTTAAGGATTAAACCATGTAGAGATAATCAAAGACTTTTGACAAAAGGAATTGACTCTTTAGAAAATTACTGTAGGTTTAGAAACTAAGATTCTTTTATATGAGTTTACAAATCGACACAGTGTCACTGAGTCAGCATGACATGGTGATTGTAGTGAAAAACTAAATAAATCAGTAGCGTAGACAGCGAGGGGCGCAACATTTGTGAAGGAGAGCAGATTTTTATGATACTGTAATTATCTATTCATAATATAAAAATATAATTAGAGTGTCATAAAGATCTGCTCTCCTGCACAATTTTGCGCCCCAAATGTCTACGCTACTGTAAATGAACAAATGTTAAACTTTTAACAAATACCAATATTACGTTGAAGAAAGGAGAATGTGATAAAACATACATAGAAAATAATAAATACCATCTGTTAGAACGAGGACGGATCTCACCCTTCTAACCAAGTTGGGAGACATAACTTATCAGGGATAAATGTCGGAATTTTAACTGTCGGGAAAACTTTAAGGGAGAAAAATTTCGTCAGCCTCTCAACATTTTCATCACTTTCTATCGACAGTTCTTTTGCAGAATACCTTTTTATAAGAACCAGAATTAATTCATTCTTAAGTTTTGATCAAATTACAATCTCGCGTTACCAGTGAATACCCCTTAAAACCTACAAAGTTGGGTTTTGGGCTCTCTTAATTAACAAACGTAATTTAATATTGTATAAGCACTTTTTTAAAACCTCTAATAGAAGGTACTTTCATGAAAGACCTAATTCAAGAATTTTAATTATCGCAAAGGTCGAAGAATCGAAGGTATTCAAAATTTAGCGAAAATCCCGGCAAAAAATCAAGGGTTTTCGGACCTAGATAACACAAAGAATTCAAGGTCATAAAATCTAGACTTTTTTTTTTTTCAAATATAATACATATGTCAAATAAGACTAGCGGGGCAAAGAGAATACGATCTTTCAATTAATTTTTTCAAATAAATACTAGGAATAATAAAGACGAGTTTTCAAATTATAATACAAAAAGAATACCAAATATAAGACGATCTTTTCAATATAATACTATCTTTTCAATTATAATACCTATCTTTTCAAAATAATATTATCTTTTCACGAATATAATACGGCAAATTAATACTATCTTTCAAATAATACTATCTTTCAAATATAAGTTTTTCAAATAGAATACTATCTTTTCAAATTAATACTATCTTTTCAAATAGAATACTAGCTTTGCAAAGAATCTTTTCAATTAGAATACTATCGTGTCAATTATAATACTATCTTTTCAAAGAGACTATCTTTTCAATATAATAAGATCTTTTCAAATATATACTATCTTTTCAAATATAATACTATCTTTTCAAATATAATACTATCTTTTCAAATATAATACTATCTTTTCAAATTAATACTTTCTTTTCAAATATAATACTATCTTTTCAAATATAATACTATCTTTTCAAATTAATACTATCTTTTCAAATATAATACTATCTTTTCAAATATAATACTATCTTTTCAATTATAATACTATCTTTTCAATATATAATACTATCTTTTCATAATACTATCTTTTTCAAATAATATCTTTTCAAATATAATACTATCTTTTCAAATATAATACTATCTTTTCAAATATAATACTATCTTTTCAAATATAATACTATCTTTTCAAATATAATAACTTTATCTTTTTTGAAATACTTCTTTTTTTGAAATTTACCACTTTCTTTTCTTTAACTTTATTGCTATATTTTCGAGGCTCAGAAAAGTCGAGTTAAAAAAGTAGAGTTACGAAAAAGTCAAGTTGAGAGCAGTGCCGTAGCAACCGGGGGACTAGGGGGGGGGGGGGCAATGTCCCCCCAATAATTTTTTCAAAAGTGGTTTTCTGGAAAAACCGAAGTTAATAATATTTTTTCTTCCTATATCACAACTATTAAGCTATTTTGATGCGTTTTTAGACCATTTAGAGAATTTAGAGGCTCCAATTTTCAAAATCGCCCTGACAATCAACTGACGTTACGTACCCTATCAGAGGTCAAGTTTTCAAAGAGAAAATATTCGCGCTGTGATACTCACGGTAGACTACGCGCGTTTAATTCTTTTTTTTAATGATATAAAAAACTGCAAACGTTTTGCAACGTCGTCACATTTTTGACACGGCAGTCAGACCTCCTTTTTAACCCGTCAATTTGTCTTTAACTTACATTTTCAAGTTGGGAAATTGTAAGATGACGTTAAAATGGTATATTTGTGACGTCACAAAATACATGCAGCTTATAATTCGAACTCGAGTTTTTCAACTCAAACTTATTAACTCGACTTTTACGAGTATTATATATTTGAAAAGATAGTATTATTTATTAGAAGAAGATAGTATTATATTAGAAAAGATAGTATTATAAAAATGATAGTATTTTATAGTGCTTTCGCGCGCCATAGAAATCGTAAGGCCCTCAAAGTTATACTTTAAAGCTCATTTATGGTAGCGGCAAGACTGGAGTAGTTTATAATATGCGTGTAATACAGTAGTATAGGCGTTTAAATATGATAATACGATTACTGTTACGGGATTTAGTTTGTATAAACTAAAATTGTTCCCTCCATTACTTTTTGCTTTATTTCTACTATGTCTGAATTAGTCGTCTAGCTTGTTAGACTAGGTAGTGGCCAATAAAATCTGAAGATCGACTTTCTCGAATAATGTGCATTAGACGGAGATTTAG
The DNA here is from genome assembly GCF_902728285.1 of Clytia hemisphaerica. Taxonomy (NCBI): domain Eukaryota; kingdom Metazoa; phylum Cnidaria; class Hydrozoa; order Leptothecata; family Clytiidae; genus Clytia; species Clytia hemisphaerica. The sequence continues at coordinate 205,350 of NW_027103737.1, read as the reverse complement.
AAAGACATTAGTAACATATGTCAAAAATAAAGTGAATAACAGTTTTCACCCATTAAAAAGCCGCTTTTTGACAAAAAAAAAAACAGGCGCAATTGCATTATGGGCATGAAATCCTGAAAAACAAAAATATTGTTTTGGCAAATATTTGATCAATTGAATCACGGTTCAGGACGACGTGAATTGCAATTTCACAATTTCAATAAGTTGTGAGCAAGGGGTCAATGTTTGGTGGTTTTAGGTTTTATGGTGTAATAGGGCGTAATAGTGTAGGTTTTAAGGTGTCATTTGATTTTAACGTACAGTTTTGAAAATATTTAGGTACTAATGATCTAATTGTAGCATTAGTAACTTTGCAGTGAATCACTGTTCAAAGTTTGAGACCAAAAGGAATATTTAAAAAAAAGTTCTTCAAAAAAAACATTTTGTAGGTTTTAAGGAGTAAATAGCTAAAATTGCATTTTTTCACGAAACAACGAAAATTTTTCTTAGCTGCTTTTACAAAAAACCATACCCAGGGGAGAAATTGATAGCGGTAGCCTAGACTCACCAAAAGTTTCAGTCCTTACTGTTTTCTCTATCAGGATATATGTACCTTTTTTGTTGTAGGTTTTAAAGGGTATCCACTGCTAGTATAAATTAATTCACAATATTTCATCTGATGGAACTTCATCATAGAAGACAAAATCATGTTTGTGGAAATAATGCACAGGGGAGTTTTGACGCTGCTTTTCACGATTTTGTGACTTTAACTGTCAAAAACAGTTGAAATACACATTATTTGAGCCTCTTTGATGTAGGTAACCATTCAAAAAGTATTTAATTGGTATTTTTTGAGTTTTGTTTAGAAATATTTCGTGGATGAGGCCCTTCCAAATTTCCATTGGGACTTAATTTCGCGAAATGCGCGAAATTTAATCCCCGCAAAAGTTTATCCCATTAAAGTAAACAGTTTTCATAAAAATTATTTTTATGAAAATCACAAAGCTCAAATTTTGCAAAATTTAAAACGTTCTTTAAGAAAATACTGAACGTTATAAAATTATTCAGCTTATTATCAATTGTTCTTGCTTTCATTGACTATTACTTTTAAATAGATTGAGGTATTATTTGAGGTATATATTTGAACTATCAATATAAAAAAATTCATATTTTAAAGCTTAAGTTTGAGACCCATTAACCTTTTTTTGTCCAATTTAGGGGCTTGGCTTAAAGTCCTTAAACGTATACACAAGTATGGTGGCCCATAGATATATAGGCAAGAATTTTCCTGTCAAGATCATTTAATGGATCATAATCATGATTTATAAGGAGCATTTAACTTTAAAAGGAATCTCTCCATCAAGCTTGAGTATATTCAGCCAGAAATGCAATCGAATACTCAACTCAACGAACACTTTATTACTTCTATTCAAGAAGCAGACGAAACGATTCCCAAAATAGTTGCCCGAAAACTACACCAGCCGTGGCATGAGGATGTAAAACTTAAGGAACTATATCACCAGAAAGAACTATTGGTAATGAGAAATGCCTGTCCGAAAAAAGTGAAAGCCGTTCGTAAGAAAATCAGAACTAGAGCTCGACAATTACGAAATCAATTTTATAGAGATGAAGCCGAGAAAATAAACCATTTGTCCATTAACAGAGAACATGATAAATTATTTGCCCGTGCCAAAAAGCAAGAAACCACCTTAAAACCAGTCATTGGATCATGTCCTCCGGACAAACTTTTGAACCATTTTAAAACACATTTTAACCCAGAAGACCCTTCTACAACCCAAACACCTGAGGAATTTCTAAATCTTCCAATTTTCGTCAATGCTCTACAGAATATCTCATTGAATTCTGAATTAAATGATGCACCCCCAACCGTTGAAGAAATACAGAAACACTTACAAAAACTTAAAAATAACAAGGCATCTAACGGCATTGAACCGGAGCTCTTGAAAAGATGTACCGAACCAATCATGCTTCAAGTGATACAGAGAATGATGTTCAACCTGTGGAATAATCTCGACATCCCTGGTGCGTGGGGAAACTCTAGACTTAAGACATTGTGGAAAGGGAAAGGTTCAAAGAAAAACCCAACAAAACACCGCGGAATTAGTAAAGGATCAACCGTCTGCAAATTAGCCATTAATATAATTCTTGAACGACTCAGACCCTGATACGAGAATCAGTTATCGGATGAGCAAAATGGCTTTAGAAAGGACCGTGGAACAACAGACGGTATCTACACGGTCAAACGAGTTCACCAAATTTCAAACAAAAAGTCTGAACCTACGTTTCTTCTATTTGTTGATCTAAGTGCAGCTTTCGACCACATACCATGAAGCTGGCTCTTTGAAAGTATAAAACTGCGCTTCCCCGATAGATCCATCCCTCGAACTTTCGAAATTCTTGAAACTTTGTACGAAAATACCACCCTCACCTACGACGGTGCTATGATATCCTTAAAAACGACTTCCGGTGTGCGTCAAGGGGGACCCGAAAGTCCCTTTCTGTTCAATTTATATCTAGACTTCGTTATGAGAGTATTTATCGAAAAATGTAAAGATGATAACCGAATCAAGTTCTTCAAACACTAATATCGAGTTAACCCACAAGCACACTCTCGTGCAGAAAGATTCGAGATGAGAGCAAGTGGTATAAGAACTTGGGGAGAAGCGACTCTCTCTTGGTGTGGATATGCTGATGACATCGTCCTCTTTCTACTTTCACTCGAGGGTATCAGTGCTGCAACAGAGCTTTTGGATTTAACTTTCACTGCCTTTGGTTTGACAATCAATGTCTCGAAAACCGAAACAATGACCATCAATCAAGACCAATATCTCGATTCTATCATATCTCTTCGTGAAGAGCAACTCAAAAATGTCAAAGAATTCAAATATATTGGTGCTGTCCTTAATCACCTTCAACTAAACACAGGGGAAGCAGAACTCAATCAATGAATTCAACTTGCAATTGTAAAATTCGCCCAAATGTCTAACCTGCTACAAAACTTCCAAATCAACCTACGTGTTCGTATCTTCTTCCTCAACAGTTTCGTCAGGAGCCGGTTAACGTCTTCATGTCAGAACTGGAACTTAACGTCTCTCCAGTACGACCGCCTCGATGTCACCTATAGAATGTTTTTGAGGAGAATGGTCAGAGGTGGATTTCGTTATGTAGATGAGGTCAATAATGATTTTCGATACGTCATTAGCAACAAGCAGCTTCACACTATATGTGGTACCTCAGATGTTAGTGTTTTTATCAAACAACAACAACGAAACTACGCAGCTCATGTTGTGAGAATGCCTTCTGGTCGCTTGAGTAAATGTGACCCCCAAGCGATTTGGAGTACATTAAAAATGAGACCGGTCTTGGTGCGGACAGATCGATAAAATGTGCGGCATAAAAGCGGCAAAAAGATTACCGTGCGGTAAAATGATACCTTTGTATCTACCAAAAAATTATCCAAAATTCTTTCCTAGATCAGTCACTAAAGAGCACCATTAGAATGAGTGCGGTATTAAGTGCGGTCACGGTGCGGACATTTTCTTTTTATTGTTTTGCTTGTTTGAACTCGAGGCTGAAATTCTTACGGCAATCGAAAGAAATATAAAGAAACGGCGGGGACCGCACCATCGCCCGCTTTCGTCGGCACTTTGTCCGCACGGACCATACGGTACTGTGCGGTCTTCTGGCCGCTTTTTCAGCTTTTAGTCGCACAATTAACAGTCCAAAAGCGGCAGAAGCATGACCGCACCAATACCGGTCTCATTTTAAATGTACTCCAAATCGCTTGGGGGGTCACAAATTGTTAATGTTTAATGATGATAAAAATCGCAAACGTGGTAGAATTTCTTTGACTTTACTCGATCAAGTAATTAAAAATGAGAATTGTTCGATTGAAAAGTTTTGTGGACTGGCTATTGCAAAGAAAAATGCAAGATAGACAGAGAGTCTTCTTAAAAGGCTCTCGGTCCTTATTTTCTAGGAATTGGAAATAGTAACATTTTATATATTCGCAATTGGTCTTTGATGAATTTTTCCATTCGTTCGTGAATTTCCTTCCACCAACGTTCAATTTTATTTGAAGTGGAGGGACCAAACAGAATTTCCAACTTTATCCATAAGATAAACTTGCATCGTTCTCATGAGTCCAGTTTCAGTCCCTTTGTCAAGAGTCAAGTATCTAGGAATTTGCCAAAAGGAAGTCCATGTAAAATTTACCTATAATTTTTGGGTTAGAGTTCGATGTCCAGACCTTTAAAAAAATAATTTTCCTCGAGAAAGTGTCAAGACAGCCATATAATGCAATTGGGAACGTAGAATTCTGGTAGCCCATCAATATGTCGTGCCCATCTAGTGAGTAAGTCCAGCCTGGGCCATGTGAGACATATGGCTGCTTTTGCTTCTTTCGCTTTCTTTTCAACCCACGTCCTTCAACCCCTACTGATAAGTCGTACATAGTATCAGCCACAAGACTCCTGGGGACTAGCAAATGGTGCTCTGTTCTTAACTTCAAATGCATGGCTCTATACCCAAGGTTCTCTCCTGGACCCTGTAACTCTTTTTGAACTGCATCTTTGACTGTTTCGATGTCAACATTTACATCAATGTAACTCTTGAACCTCTCTCTTGAAATTCTTCCCGACATAACTCTGCAGTGTAGCCTAGAAATCTAAGCCAGATTGATTCAGTCACTTAGTAAAATCTGATGGTAAGTTGTGACTGAATATCTAGCTTAGTACAAGTAAACTCGGTTTCTTATCAACTGACAAAAACGAAATTTCAAATTTTCCCGGGCACCTTTTTGTAAATGCACATAAATTTGTATAATTTGTTCAACACATATTTTTCAACAAAAGATTTCCCATAACTCATTCGCATAAAAAAAGCAAAAATATAAAAATAAGGAATTCGTTAAATAAATACACCCTCCTCCCTATTTACTCAACTTCTCTTTCATCCAGTTATATAAAGGTTTTTCAAATTAAAAGAGGGAGAGAGAAAAACATATCTTTCTTTTTATGCAAAAAGTACAGAATAAAATATGTTCAAAAAGTCTTTCGTTGAGAAGGGAAAAGCGTTTTCAAAACAAACGAAAAATTTCGTTTCTTATCACATGGTATATTATGGCCAATTAGAAGAGGCCAAATGCTCGCCGAGTCTCACCGACTTCTGCGTTCAAAATATGAACGCGCGCTTCGCCCAAGCCAGTTTTTCGAGGCAAACTTAAAATTCCGTACATCATAAAAATCATTAAAGCACCGATAACGCTATATTGTCTTCAGCCGTATCTTGGCCTTGTAAAAACTGGCTTGGTTAACCAGGCTATCTGCAGTGCTAGTTTCAGCTCCAAATTCTCTTTCCATGGTGTTTCATCCGCCATTTTGAAAACTGAACACATTAGCACGAGACGCGTGGTGACAGATATTACGGAGATAACATTTTTGGCACTGGCACTCATGGGCTACACGACTAATTTCAAAAAAAATTCAAACTTTTTCAGGAACTTTTTTTTTTTAATTTTTTTAAAACTTTTTTTTGAACTTTTTATTTTTTTTGAACTTTTTAAAAACTTTTTTTTAAACTTTTTAAAAAACTTTTTTTAAAAACTTTTTTAAAACTTTTTTTAAATCTCCTTTAATTGAAATTTTTCATATATTTTTTATCTTTTTCGTTTCCAAGTTACATTCAAAAAAATACACTAATGGGCCACAATACACGAGCGAGGAAAGTCATTTTTTCAGTTTATAGATTTCAGTGCACTTAGATTTCAGTGCACTTTTAAGTATGATTGAAGTATGATTGAAGTGCATTTTGAAGTATGATTGAAGTATGATTGAAGTGCATTTTGAAGTATGATTGAAGTATGATTTCAGTGCACTTTTAAGTATGATTGAAGTATGATTGAAGTGCATTTTGAAGTATGATTGAAGTATGATTGAAGTGCATTTTGAAGTATGATTGAAGTATGATTTCAGTACGATTTCAGTGCATTTTGAAGTATGATTGAAGTATGATTGAAGTGCATTTTGAAGTATGATTTCAGTATGATTTCAATTCATTTTGAAGTATGATTGAAGTACAATTTCAGTGCATTTTGAAGTATAATTGAAGTACAATTTCAGTGCATTTTGAAGTATGATTCAAGTATGATTTCAGTGCATTTTGAAGTTTGATTGAAGTACAATTTCAGTACATTTTGAAGTATGATTGAAGTATGATTTCAGTGCATTTTGAAGTATGATTGAAGTATGATTTCAGTGCATTTTGTAGTATGATTTAAGTATGATTTCAATGCATTTTGAAGTATGATTTTAGTGCATTTTGAAGTATGATTGAAGTATGATTGAAGTACAATTTCAGTGCATTTTGAAGTATAATGGAAGTACAATTTCAGTGCATTTTGAAGTATGATTGAAGTATGATTTCAGTGCATTTTGTAGTATGATTTAAGTATGATTTCAATGCATTTTGAAGTATGATTTTAGTGCATTTTGAAGTATGATTGAAGTATGATTTTAGAGCATTTTGAATTATGATTTTAGTGCTTTTCGAAGTATGATAAAAGCATAGTTTCAGTACATTTTAAAGTATAATTAAATTTAAATTTTCTGAAGTCAAGTATTGTAAAAAAAATATTCATAATTAAAACAGCAAGAACGTAATTAAAGGAACCAAAGTAAAAACATAGAGATCAACCTTACTTCAATCAACCTTGGTTTTGAATAAACCTCTACATCTCCTTAAAATGGTAACACAATCTTCTCTGTTGTGAATGAGTTCGTTATTAGTGGATGCAGATGGAATTAGAGGGAACGAAAATTGCCATTATTAATAATGAAAAGAGAAATTGATTAATTAGCATTTATAAGTACGTCATTGACACATTATTTTTGTTCTTATTTTTTCTAAGAATACCTAAGAATAAGATCATTGGTCTGATATATCATATCAGATATAATATCAAAATTGAGTTTATTGTATAAAACTCCAGGCTTTGGAACCTGTTAAATTCTTCCAAACCCTTATCGACCCAACTGATTCCTCATTAGTAAACTTTTAAAATTTAGTTTGAGCTGAGATACACGCTTTTATAAGAACAAACTATAAACAACAACATAAGGTTTCTATGGCCAAAACATTTTAAGTCTTTGTGGACTCTAAACTAAAATATACCCGAATTATTAAGAAAAAACTTAAATTTTTATTAGGCTTAAAACTCAAAAAGTTAAGAAGGATTAAAAAAGTTTAATGTTCTTATAAAAAAACACGTACTACTATAACGATGTCAACGATTGGTGTTTATTGTAACCTAATTGACAGAAGATGAGCTATTTGTCAACTTAGTCATAATTAAACTTTTTTTGTCTATGAGGATGTTCAAACACAACAGGCTGGAGGATGCTTCTGTTTTGTGACAAAATTCAATATTTATTATTTTTCTAATATTTTTGATTGCTTGTTGATTGAAGTAGAAGACATTTTCATTTTCGCGGATTACTGTATATTTTCTTCCTTGTTTTACATGGTTAATCTTTTAATTTCTTTCATTGAATATGTACTTCTCGTTGATTGGTTCCTTTGAATGCCCCTTAAGACTTTAAAACACGATTAAGTGGCGTGGAAGTTGTGGAAGGTACACGGCAGAAAAAGACAGTTTTACGATTCAGGACAACTCCGTAAAAAGACAGTTTTCCGGAGTTATAAGACACCGTTTGACGTAGTTTTACCTGACATCGTTCTATTTCAGGAAGCGAACCACGGAGTTGTCCTGAGTTCCATGAACCCGTCCATCCTGAGTTTTACGGAGTGCGTAAAACAATACCTAGTTTTACGGACATAGGAAAACTTTGCAAACGTTGCCTTGTATTAAGCGTTAAAAAGGGGTTATACGCAGTTTTCCGGACTGCGGTATACTTAGGTAACATAGTTTAGCAACGTACGTAAAACCGACAGAGTTACACGGAGTTTTACGAGGTGTGTAAAAAGTGACAAGGTTTTTAACGAGGTTTGCAGTAATGTGAAAAACCAGACAACCGAAAATAGGATGCGTTTTTAAAACTATGGACTTTGTATCTTTCAGAAACGGTTGATACTATTAAAAGTTTAATTCAAAGGATGTTTCAATCCAAATGATTGCATTTGGGAACTGGATTGAGAAATGAAAATGTAGATAAATGAAATAGATTTTTAAATTTTCTCTTATTCTAAAATGTCATTAATCTTATTAGTTGAAAAAATGAATAAATGTCTGGTACATGAATGAATATTGTGAATATATACTAAATAGTTGTTTTAAATTAGTCAATTAATTGTATATAATAAATACTAAATATAAAATTGTTAATTACATCACTTAGTCACAAAAATTAATATTGTTCATAAATAAGATAAATTTTAAAGGATATTGTCAGTTAAAGTAAGGAAATTACTAGAACAAGAAGACTGACCCCCACCGGTCACAAAATCTCAACAAGTCACTGAGACAGGGGTGTAATTATAAACCGAATTTTCGTAAAGACCTGAAAAAGTTTACTTGCACTTCACGTATTTTCAATGGTAAAAACGGGGATTGAAATTTTATCTGTAAAGCCAGATTGACATTATTTCATTGTTATTGAGGTCTAAATCGCTGCTTCAAAAATGCTAGAGCTTGCAAAAACATTGCAGTTATTCAGACCAATCATCAAAGCAAAAGAACCCGTGTTACGTCACTTGATTGTTTCGTTTCTTTTATAAATTAGATTTTAACAACCCGAAAGTTTGCGTGGCAAAATGTTGATAAAGAACTGAAATGGAATTGCCTGTATTTTAAGGGATTTGTGTTTGTTTTAAGCAACAGATTTATGCATAGATGATCGACTTTTACTTAGACGTAAAAATTAACTTAAAAAAATATGATATTAAATAATTTTTTTTTCGCAATTACTTGATTCAATTAAAACAATTACTTGGTTTTTATATTTAATTTTATATTGTTTACCTTTGGGACTTGAAGGCGTGAAATGTGATGAATTGTTTTTGATTTGTCAACAAATATGTCAATTACGTGCTTTGATGTAAAGTGATGTCATCAATCTGAAAGAAAATCAGATATAAATTCAGTCTACGCAACAGAACTTTCAAATATGTAGAAGAAGTCTCATATCCTAAAGAGTAGTATAGTACTTAAGATTTCGCCCGTCTTAAAACGTCAAATCAAACAAGTGTGCTTACATATTTTTTTTAAGACAATAGGTATGACTGGATTGAAACTTGCCAATAAAAAACTCTCATTTTCAAAAGACAGAAAAATACAGCACCGAACCGACCCTCCAAAAGGGTAGTTCTTTAGAAGATTTCGCCCGTTTAAAACGTCAAATCAAACAAAGTGTGGCTTGCATATATTTTTTATAATACAAATAGTAGACTGGATTAAAAACTTGCCAATAAAAAACTCTCATTTTCAAAAAGACAGACAGATACTAGCAACCGAACCGACCCTCCAAAAGGGTAGTTTCTTTAGAAGATTTTCGCCCGTCTTAAAAACGTCAAATCAAACAAGTGTGCTTACATATATTTTTTTAATACAAATATGTATGACTGGATAAAACTTGCTAATAAAAAACTCTCATTTTCAAAAAGACAAAAAGATAACTAGCACCGAACCGACCCTCCAAAAGGGTAGTTCTTTAGAAGATTTCGCCCGTCTTAAAACGTCAAATCAAACAAGTGTGCTTACATATATTTTTTAATACAAAATATGTATGACTGGATTAAAACTTGCCAATAAAAAACTCTCATTTTCAAAAAGACAGAAAGATACTAGCACCGAACCGACCCTCCAAAAGGGTAGTTCTTTAGAAGATTTCGCCCGTCTTAAAACGTCAAATCAAACAAGTGTGCTTGTATAAATTTGTTGATGCTAAATATGTATGACTGGATTACAACGTACTAATAAAAAACTTTTTTCTGGTTATTACACTAACCCAAAGTGAAATTATCGATCAAAATAAATATGCTAACGAAAATACTTATCTTTATTGTCCATTTGGTTTTTGATGTATGCTTTGGAAGTTGATACGTTTTCAGTGGCGAGGAAAGTCCAAAGAAATAATCTGCGAGCTAAGATCTAAGATAGAGAAACTTTTGTCAGTCTTGAACATTTCCTAGTTAAAATTATAACTTAAAAGACTTTCAATTGAAAAAGCAAATTGGTCAATTAAAAGAATAGAAAATTTCCTTTATTTCACAATTAGAAATTAACAAGAAAATTTACCTGGTTGTTGGTTTCGTAGACTTTTGTGTAACTTCCCCTCTTGAAACACCATTTTGAATGAACTCTGGCGCCAACATATTCAATGAATGAACCGCGTTTTCAGAAGAATGGGAACTAAAATCCGTCTTTATTCCAATATCCCGATCGGATAAAATTTGATCAGGAAAACTCCGTAAAACTATTTTTTTCATCTCCCGATGTTATGAAAATCGAAAATTGGTTTTCCGAAGTTTCACGACACGCACTTGCATAAAACCAACTTTTAGACACGCATGCAAACTGAGGAAAATTACGATGAAAATTTACGATTATTTTGACGGAGTTTACCGAAATTAGGAAACTCTATGTCCGTAACGCCGTTTAACTCCGCTTTCCATCGATTATCCTGAATTCTCCAAACTCCGAGAAACTCACTTTTTTAGCCGTGGTATCAACTTGAGTTTTAGGGTTTTTTGACGGATCGTGAAGCATTCTGCTTGATCCCAGATGTATATACTTTTTTTTAAAAGAACCAGCGAAGTCGTAATGAGGCTCAGTGTCCTTTTCTTAATTTTTAGAACAGAACGAAGTTAATTTAGGCATAATACCCTAATTCTACTATTTTGATCCTTAATTTTCTTAAATCTCAACAATTCTAGGGTCAGTTTTGTTCTAAATTTTCGCTTCTTTATTGGTTTTATCGAGCCTCGCTGTTCTTATAAAATAATAGTGTAATGATTTTATTTCAAATTTTATTTTCAAAACTACTAGTAGTATAAGTTATTTGGAAATATTGGTGCTTTTTTTTACAAAATAGTGACCTCTCATCAAGGGCTCCTTGTCTAACATACTAGAATAAGGTCATGAAGAACGAAAAGCTTGAAATTTTAAACATTGATCTATTTCTTCAAGGCTCTCTTTAGAAATTGACAAACAAATAGGACCTTAAAAAAGAATTATCAGCATCTCAAAATTCAAAAAAACTTTCACCTTAAAATGAACAACAATTTTCAAGAAAAAAATCCGTAAGGGTCGATTCCCCGCCCCTCCAATTTTTCTCTGCACTATATAGGTGTTACAGGGTCCAATTTTAAAGACCTAATTTTTGGCCGGCACATATAGTCATTTTTTAATCAAATCCCGGCCGGGTATTGATCCATCTTAGCGGATTAATGGCATTAACAATGAGTTATACATTGACATTTTGCAGGATAACTGTGTCAAAATATGTTTTTTTTAAGTTAAAAAAATATTTTTTCCTCAGAATAAAGAAAGAGAGAAAAGAGAAAGAAAATCGAGGAATGATGCTATAGAATGAATTCTTTGAATAAAGTTCATTGTTTTAATAAAGGATGCGACCCTGTCGAGAAAAGCTGACCTGCCGTAACCGACGGACATATCATCTTGATGAGTATTTTGCTTTTGTTGCAAATCTTCACTCATTGAAAAAAAGGAAAATATTCTCTTCAGATTTCTGATCAATCAAGAATCAACTTATGTCTGGTGACTGACTTTTTACCTAAATCATTATGGATTGTGGAAACTAACATTCAAATTGAACTTCTAGGGATGATATTTAGGTTGACATAAATAGAAATTAAATTCTTGTATGAGAAATTGAAGGACTTAGAAGACTTATTTCTCATAAGACGCATGACCCTCGAGGTTTTCACACTAATGCTGTATTCATGACATGCACCAGTGCAATGTCTCCCACGGACCCAACAACTGATTGGTTGCAAGTGACGTATTGACTGATTTACGTCACTCAAAACCAATCAGCTGTGAGGTCCGTGGAAGATGACGAAATACATTGCAATGCCGCATATCATGGACTGAAAATAAAACTTATTGGCAGGTTTCGAAAAATGGGCCGTGTAAAAATAAATAAAGGGCTTGATTAAATCATTCATTTAAAATGCATTAATGGAGGATGTTTAAATATTTCACTCTAGCTCTGTTGACTTTTAAACTCAATACGCTAAACACCCTTGTGTGAGAATAAGAATTTATTAACAAAAGGGAAACAAGTTGTTTAAACCTCATTGTAAACTCACCCGTTAATTTAACCACGCTGGCGTGGTTTAGCATGATTCAATAGCAATGTTTACATCAATTTTCACCAATTTGATCCAATATCTTCAGTCTGTAGAGGATTAGATAGTGACAACCTTTTAATGAGCCGAATACGTCTCCTAATCATCTCCAGTAATTATCTGTCGTCCGATTTGTCCAACCTTTATTGAAATATAAAGAAACTAGCGGTAAAACATGTCATAAAAATTAATTTCCAGTTCTAATTTAGGATCGTACGCAATTTCAAATGTACTGCCTACTGTCACCAATATTGTAAAGTTTCTCCATAGTCTATTGTAGTTTGCTTGACTTGTCCACGGAGTATGGGAATGCGCCGAGGGGTACAGGGTACGTTTTAGGCAGTACCATTCTCCAACCCAGGTGGGTTAGGAGAAAAATAATTTTGAAAAATTTGGAGACAGAAACAATCGAGACTTTTGTAATTTAGACACATTTAGAGAGACTTCAAATCCCCACGGAGGGCCAGTTTTTCGAATCTCACCACCACAACCCGTCGGTTAGAAGTAGTACCTAGCTATGTATTTGTTTTTTCAGCGACAGAGACGGTAAGGTTGTGATTTCCTATATCCTGACTGGCTGAGTACGACGGTAAATCAATTTTGTCCTGATTTTGCGGGTCAGAACTGAGGGTTTTTCCAAATTGCATCAACCGCTTTACCGTCCTCAAAAGTGCAAATCCATAAACTTACTAGTACCCCCCTCTCCGACGGAAGAAGTTGGAATGCCTATCCTTGAGATTTGTCAATTATCACAATTTTGCGGGATTTTATTGCTTACGCCTAGCTACATGGTTATGTTAAACGATTAACCTTAGAGATTTTGAAAATAAGACTCCTCTCACAAGACTCTGTTAATTATTTTCGATGTATGCCAAAAAAATTATCGATCTTTTCCAAGGAAAAATCTCACTGGGAGACAGACTTATACATCTTGAAATCTTGAAATCGTCAAAACATTTTCAAAGGCAAAAAACATCGGCACTGAGAAGCGAAGATGAGTGGGAAAAAACAGTAAAGAACGATCGAAAGTTGCAGACAATTTTTTTCTGATATAAAATAAATTTATTGGTCGTTGTATAACAGTTAATAGATGATCTAGATATTGCAAAAAAACATGATCGATTATATTATGCGAAGAAAAGTCATCATCGCTTTTCATGGTCCAATTTTGTGGTCTGTGTTTTAATGCAGTTATATGACTTTTGTTTGATAAACTTTGGGTTTGTATTGCCTTTCAGAAGAAGTATCATTTTGGTTTGCTTGTATTGCATTAGTTTGTCAGGAAGATAATCTTTAAGTTATGGAAAAGTTTTCAACAACTAGCTTTTAGGAAAGGAGTTGATTATTGTGGGCTCAATCAACGACGCTGGTGAAAATACTTCACTTTCAAAACCATCTGACTCCCTTATGCTATTGATGATTCTGATGGACGCGTTGACATGGATAATACACAATTCCTCCAATTGTACGGCACTGGCCTCTTTACGTCGCAGAATCGTTTATCAGCCCTGGCTCGCGACGGTGGAAAATACTTCATTGCGACTCTCGATATTGATCTAACGAGACTTTCAAATTGAATCTGTTTCAAAAAATATATTTAATTCACGAGAAAAAGAGACTAGTACAAGAGATTATCTTAACCGGTGCTGGTTTATTTTGTATCAAATTTGTTAACAGGCCAAAAGACGATTAGATAAGTATAATTCATTATTCTACAAGAGAATAAAATGTAATGAATTAAACAGCATAATTCGTGATTAGCTCTCTTAAAGGTTGTACTTAGCATCTTATTAGCATGGTTTTTTACAAAGAGATTTGAAAGCAATTTCCGTTTTCTTGGTCTAATGATACCTTTAGTTCCTCTGAAGAAGTTATATTTCAACAACTAGACAAGGTAATGTCTCTGCGTACACTTATATTCAGCTATTTGACTGGTTGGGATTCCTATCAATGGGTTCATAGAAACGGAAGGGTGTCCAGCTGACTAGTCCACCATGTTGTTTTCATTTCTCGTTGTCAACCACGTGACGTTCGAATGTTTGGAAACTGAAACGTTCGAAAATTCGACGTAAACATAGAACATCATGGCGGGCTAGACGACTTAATCACCGGGCAAACTCTTCCGGGAAGTCTGTAGGTAGATAACCTATTTAGTGTGAAAAGTTATTTGATTCCTGCGCCTGTCTAGTTTGGTTAGCATTCATTTGTTCACAAAGAGTGATTCACAAGAATTAAGCAATGAGTGTTCACAGGAAAGATTACGTGTGGTGAGAAAACGTCTGTGTTAGTGTCACGGGTACTCATGGATAAGTAAGAATAACCACTTGATGATAAGTCTTCAGGTTCTGCGTGGTAAGAAAACGTCTGTGTTAGTGTCACGGGTTAGCGTTCGTGAATAAGTAAGGAGAACCGCTTGATGATAAGTCTTCAGGTTCTGCGTGGTAAGAAAACGTCTGTGTTAGTGTCACGGGTTAGCGTTCCTGAATAAGTAAGGAGAACCACTTGATGATAAGTCTTCAGATTCTGCGAGGTGAGAAAACGTCTGTGTTAGTGTCACGGGTTAGCGTTCCTGAATAAGTAGGAGAACCACTTGATGATAAGTCTTCAGATTCTGCGAGGTGAGAAAACGTCTGTGTTAGTGTCACGGGTTAGCGTTCATGAATAAGTAAGGAGAACCACTTGATGATAAGTCTTCAGATTCTGCGAGGTGAGAAAACGTCTGTGTTAGTGTCACGGGTTAGCGTTCATGAATAAGTAAGGAGAACCACTTGATGATAAGTCTTCAGATTCTGCGAGGTAAGAAAACGTCTGTGTTAGTGTCACGGGTTAGCGTTCCTGAATAAGTAAGGAGAACCACTTGATGATAAGTCTTCAGATTCTGCGAGGTGAGAAAACGTCTGTGTTAGTGTCACGGGTACTCATGGATAAGTAAGAATAACCACTTGATGATAAGTCTTCAGGTTCTGCGAGGTGAGAAAACGTCTGTGTTAGTGTCACGGGTTAGCGTTCCTGAATAAGTAAGGAGAACCACTTGATGATAAGTCTTCAGATTCTGCGAGGTGAGAAAACGTCTGTGTTAGTGTCACGGGTTAGCGTTCATGAATAAGTAAGGAGAACCACTTGATGATAAGTCTTCAGGTTCTGCGAGGTGAGAAAACGTCTGTGTTAGTGTCACGGGTTAGCGAACCACTACCGTAAGGTTTAGTTTCGATTCAGGACTTAATGATAGAATAGATCTTGGATAGATGCCAGAGATGTATGACACTGAGAATTGAAGGAAACAATAATCTCTGGTTAATTAATGGTTAATTTCTTCAGTTTTTTACAGTGCTCGATACATAAGTAGAGCGATGTCAGTCAGAAAGAAAAGACACTTTTTTATTCTGCTACTGGCAGTTTCATGGCACTTTGGTGACAATCTTCAGGCAATTAATGATAATTTCTGAGATCTGCCGTGTGGAATCAAGAGAGAATAATGTTGGACTAAATATTAACGTTGCCTCATTCATGTATAGCTACATGCCCTTATAAATTTCTATGGTGTTCCAGCATAAGATATGGACTAGGAAGCTCGTATCCTGGACTTTGATTTATCTAGACAGATAAGTTTCCTTTAGGAAAAACATATTCTCTAAATTGAAATTCCAGAAAGAATTTTTCTCAATAATGCATTATTCTCAGTCAAATTTTCAGTTGACACATGACGCAACGTTGCATCAACGTTCATTTAACGTTTTCGTTGTCATTTAACATTTTGTGTCAGTTGTGATGCTCTGGGAATGTTTTTCTTTGAAGGGGTAGTTTTGGTTATTTAGTTTGTAAAAAATATTTGATATGAGTATATGTAACCTAATAATGTAACAATGACATTGTAGGAAGGTGTATCAAAAAATTTCCAGTACGATCTAAACATAAGCAATGGGCTGTTTTCTTTTCAAGTTTGGATTTTGATTGGTATTATAAGCATAATTACTATGGATCGATGAAGATAAAGAAAGTCATGTTATATGATTACTTCTTCCAATGATTTGATGAGTGTACGTAACGTATAATAATACAGTTGTCCGTAAACAGACCTGATCTCTAATGAAAAGTTGTTCATATACACGCTTCTTTTTATAAGAATGGTGTAAATCCATTTCATCATGGAAATTCTTAACTTTTTGGGAAAATCATCCTAAATTATTCTTACAGCATTCTTAGGTTAGGATCCTAATTCTGTCTAGATTTTAACATTTAGTACATACGTCTCAAGCATATAATGACATTTCTTCTGAAAGGAGTTACTTGGGGGTAATTGACAATTATAATAGAAAATGCTATAAAAATGCCATTCTTAGCTGAGTAGCAAAATTCCATGATGGTGATATTCATAGCATTATTCTTAATTTTTTGGCCATTTGCATCATGATATATCATTATAAAGTGTATTCTTATAAATATATTCTATAAATATTTTTATAATTCTTATACGTGTAATTCTTATACGTGTACCGTACTACGCTACGTTATACGTGAGATACGCGCTGGTTAGACTAATTAATAATACACCTTCTCTTAAAGATACACTCAACACTGGTGCTTAATCTTATTTAGTGGAAAGCTATACATTGTACATAATATCATATTCTAGAAAGAGATTTCGGATCCTTTGAAGAGCCTTTGACTTCAAGGTAATAGATATAACTGGCTAATTGATTTAGTTTAACTGTTGCTTGATTCAGTTTAAAAGTTACAAGGATGAATGACTTCTTGCTGTGTGAGTTTGAATGGTCAACTTATATAGTTTGATAGTTTAAAGTGATCTTATTTTTAAAGCAATCAAATTTGTTTTAAGTGGTAATATCATACTGGTATATGACAGTTGGGTATGATCAGTGACAAAATACTTGGCACAGATTGTGAGAGCCATTTCACTTTCATATCACTTTCATGGTTTAATGTGTGGAACGAACATTTCGTTAATTTTTCTATTGAAGATACGAGGTGAGTACACGTTTTATTTTTTATTAGAACCCAGTTTATAAGAACATTGAGGCTGAAATTCGTCAAAAAATTAAGAACACCGTAAGAACATGCCCAGCCTCAGTTTGGAAAAAAATGATAAGAAACTGCAATTTTTTCCTCTTTTCAAGCAGTTTAAACGAAACTTAGGGATGGATTTTCGAAAATCGAGAGTCAAATATTGTCCAAATTTTACCAATTTTTAAGTGCTCTTTATTTTGCTTGATATTGTCGATTTAGAGTAGTCTGAAAAAATAAGAACGCATTTAAGAACATTTTAGGCTGAAAACTGCTAAAGCTAATAAGCACATCCAGGCTCAGCCAAATTTTAGATGTTCTAATAAAAAATAAAACGTGTATGATATTCATTTTGTACCACAGAGCCAATTGAACCATTTTTTGATTATACTGAAGGGATGGTCTTTGGTACAAACAGGTATTTCCCATGGGCGCTATCATGTTATTATCAGAATTATAAGAAGAGCGAGCTACGGGACTGACTTGTTTTAGACCTATTCACACGTAATGGTTCCGTTTCGCTCTGAAATGAAATGAAGCCATTCTATTGGTTAAAATTGACGTAAATATTTAATTTAACTAACTTAACTTAACTAAAAGAATGTCTTCGTTTCGTCTCGGAGCGAAACAGAACCGGCGTAGCGTGTGAACATGGTCTTAGATATTAGTGTACATTTTTTTAATAAGAACATCAAAAGTTGTTGAAGCCTTTGGATGTTCTTAAATTTTTTAGTTTTATGAGTAATAATGTTCTTGACATGTTCTTAAACTTAGCACTTCAGAAAAAAGAGTACACATTTTTTATAAGAACGTACAATCAATTTAATAAATATTCCAACGATACAAAATTAAAAATATCACTTTCATACATCGTAGAGTTTTGGCCTTCAGCCTTAGAATTCCGATTTACTTTTTTAGAGAATTTCTAGCAGTATATTTTTCAATTATCCCAAATCAATGCCTCCACCAAAATACTATACTTTTTTTTTTGCTTGGGAACTTTTCAGTGGATTTAAAAATATCTTTTGATAATTTTCATAAAAGATATTCATAATGGATTTGAAAACACACAACTTTGAAAAACAAACTTTTGTTGTTGTGCTTACATTCAGTTTTCACCTTTCAAATCGGTATTTTATATCCAATTTTTCAAAAAGAATGAGCGAGACAGGGTCGTTAAAAGCCTTTTTTTTTTCTTTTTTCGGGAAACTCGTTCAAATATTAACGACGAGTGTCAATCAATCAGTTCCAGAGTAGGAATCTTAAATCGTCCTTCAAAAAGTTATGAAGCTCTATGATTAACGATAATTGAAGATATATTTGTGAAATAATCTTGAAATAAATCCAATCAAGATGATGAACAAGATTTAAACTATGGATTGCATAATCGAGAATGGAGATTGCGAGAAATGTTCATGTCTTTGAAAAAGATGTGAATTAGTTTGCAAACATAAACCACCATTGGATAAATTTTCACATATGGGGATTAATGATTGAATGAATATTTAAGATATATAGACATGGAAGAAGAAAATATTTAAGAACTTTATATTTTTTTCTATAAGAGCTTAAAAGACTTTCGGGTCAAGCTTCATTGTTCTCATTTTTTCTCTGATTTCCAGGTTGATAATATTCTTATAATATTCTTAGATGTTCTCCATAAAGCTCGCTTTTCACTTGCTGGTTTAAGTAAGGCTTAAAAGCAGTTAAAAGTAAGCATTTAAGTATTTTGTTCTTTGAGCCTCGTATATTCTTCTATATTGTTCTTATAAAAGCCAAGCGTGTATGATAGAAAAAATATTTCTCACTCCTCGACCTTTAAATTAGATTGTCTGTGTGACCCTTCATAACCATATAACGTGGTTATTTTTGCTGTTAAAATTTCTTATTTTTGTCAGACTTTATGAGAGATGTCTAGAGGTTGGGAAATGTTTTTATCCGTGAGTTTAGACTTGTTGGAAATTCCATGGAAAACTGAAGGAAGTCTATCTCAAAAGTATATGGACGCTTCTTTTTTTTCAAATTTTCAACATCTTCAATGTCTATTAGATTATTCATCTTTAAAATATCTTTCCAACAGTATAAAACTTTCTGCATAAACATACTTTTGAGACAAACTTTATATGACAAGAAGACTGTTTTCTGGTTTATTCATTAAACCTGTCCAATCGATCGAATCTTAAGCAAATTTAGGCGAACGACAAGAATTAAAAATTATCATTTTGTTTTAAAAGTAATTTGAATCTTAGATGATTATAGAGTACAGAAGTTCAAGTTGTTCGACAAGGGTCAATTTTCGAACTTTGGCTTGGACCCGTCACTTCGCAATCCTAGTATCCTCCCCCCCCCCCGGGAGTGTATTTTTTGTCTAATTCAAAAGAAGAAAGCCTTTAGAGACTTTTGAGAGCATTTACAAGCGACTCAAGAAAGATGTTCTATAGTAAAAAAGATCTTGCCTGTCTTTTGAACATAAAAGAGTGCCAGGGGGAAGATTCAAAATTGTTTTCTTATTTTTGGAAAATTTAGAGCTAAATAAAGTCTTTGGATTTTTGATACCAATAGATTAAAACTCGGCTTGTTTTCAATTGGTTTCCAAATTCACTTTGGTTTGAGATAAAAAAGTGTGTGTCACGTTGTATACTAAAAACATAAGGGTTCGATATTTCGCTAAAATATTAAGACAAAGCTAAGAACATTTTAAGACTTTGCAGACTCTAAAACACCCGATTTCTTTAGGAAACTGCACAAAAATACTCACGGAGTAGTGAGAATGAGAACATTTTATTTTTAAGAACATTGTTGGTATTGAAATTCAAAAAACAGTGGTGAAAGCAGTTTTTTTCTGTGAGACGGAAAAACTTTTTAATAGAGATATTTTAGTACACAGTGACACACCCGCAGGGCCCATCATGGTTAGGGCCGAGAGCCAGAAAATTTTCAGATTTTTTACCCCCTAGATTGGCTAGAAAAGCACTTTCTAACTGAGACGGAAAACTTTGACAAAAATTTCTGTGAGACGGAAATCCGTCTGAGACGGAAGAACTTTGATCACTGAAAAAACTAAGTACATCCAAAGACTTCGTAAATTCTGGACATTCTTATTAAAAACCTGTATGTGTTTACAGTTTGGAACGTAAAATTGGAACATATTTCTAGCTTAGGAGCTTATAGAAGAAAAAAGACTTGAAAAAGAAACCGTGGGCTGGCGAGTTTAGTGAGTAGGGGGTCTTTCTCATTGTAAACGACACAACTGTTTTCTCTTGTAGATTAAGAATAAGAAAAAAGAAGAAAGAAGAAGACGAAGACCAAAAGGAAAAGAAAACTGAAAAGGACGAATAAAAAGTGAAATATACTGGAGAACAAAATAGAACAAAATTTGGAAAAAATAAACTGGAATAATATTCTTTGAATTGAAAAAACATTGTGCTGGTATTTGGTTTTGGCGAGGAAAGAGCAAGAAAAGGATTGTTTGAGACCTATGCAAACATTACCAGAAAAAACGTTCTAAAAATCCCCAAATAGTATATTAATCAAAGACTGGCAAAAGGGGTATAACAAATAACAACCCACTTTTTCCCCTACTAATATCACGTGTGCGCATAGTATGTACTTGAGACAAAATGCAGTAACATCAACATGTTTAATATTAATAGCTATACTTGGAATACACTCACAGGTAGTTTTAAGCGATGACATTTTCACAGTAATCAAAGTGGAGCGTTATATGGAAATATTTATACGGAATAGTTTTTCGTTGCAAAGTAACGTGAACACAACACAATGTAAGGGTAGAGTATGTGAAGTAAGGAATGCTTATTTGACAAGTGGTGCTGGAACTCTCATCTGCCAATGTCAATGTAAATCACAAGCTGTCTATTCAACAACCAATGATAAATGCTTATCTGGCAATGATGAAGGTAAAATACTTTATTTCAATCGCCATCCCTGTATTTAAACATTATAAGGAAGTTAATCAGTGGTCAAAGTTTATAATCTCAGATGGTAAATGACTTAACAAAACGACTTTACACAACAAATTAGCCGATTAAATTTTACAGAAAAAAGCCTCATTATAATATGTACTTCGCTGAGAAGGCGGAAATGTGTCTGAGATGGAAGAATTTTACTAGCTAATCTATATCTATCATTTTGAGGAGGGGAAGAGGAGTTACTGACACATTCGCAACAATGTGTAGTCCTGATCCGCAAAATTAGGAACAATAAAAATGCTAATTTCACCGTCGTTTTCAGTCGGTCATGACATAGACAAAATCGTTGTAGTGTTTAAGTGACTGTCTATATAATGTAAGCTACCTCTGCTATTAAACCTCTTTTTTGACCGCTAATGACTGTAGATGGTTTTGGTAGATTTGTAAAAAAACAAACTATAATCGAGGTTCTAGATCAACGATCAGTAACAAGCGTGTATTACAGGCCGTCTTTAAAATTCTCCAACAACCTTTTGTCCAGGATTGTTAGCAAAGAAATTCAAAACTGTTTCTTCTTTATTTCAGCAACTGGTTCGTTTGTGTTGACTACAGAATCAAATTCAAGTATCACGATACAAAAGAGAATCCCTTTCTACTCACCTACACTACTTCAGTCGTCCGGGAAGGCTAATATACGGTATTGTGATCAATCCGGTTGTGTGGATAAACCGGTGACCGGGTGTATACTTGATTGGAAAGATTCGTTCTATGATAACAAAGGGTGGAAGAGACTCTGGGAGGATGAAGATCAGGTTGATTTTGAAGTTGCCAACCAGCATCAACTGATGGTATGATTTTTATTTATTTAGTGTATTATGGCCTGATCAACAATTAATTTAAAATTTCGTTCAACTTAAAGCTTTTTGATAAACTGTGGTATTGATGGCCTGGTGGTATATGGCCAGATATGGCAGTTCTCAATTTGAGCTTTTGCTGTACTGTAAAACAGTCCTCTAGATTTTAGTTGTTTTTGCAATGTAAAAATGGGATAAAAGAACAGTTTTATTTGAAAATAAGGGATTGCAAATTTTCATGTTTGATTCCCATTCTTAATCATATTTTTCAACTCCACGTAGTTTTTTGTTGTTTGGAATTTCTGTGTTTTTCTTTCAAAATGGTGACCTTGTCAAATACTCATTTGTCTACTTCAATAGACTCAGCATCATCAAAAATCATCAAAAAGCAAAGTCCAGTCAGAAGTAGACTCTAGTCTGTGGATATTTCTGCCATGTTTTCCGGCCAATCTATAGAAATGTAACATGGTTCAAACAAGGTTTAGCCTCGTTAGTGTTAGATCTATTTCCCAGCTTTGATAAAGCGGGCTTGCTTGCGAAAATAAGAGATATGAAATTCAGGCGGCCAAACTCGAATGGTTATAGAAAACTTCCTTAAAGTCCTGGGTATATATTTACTTAAGGGTGTAAACCCTACAATACCAAGTGCCCTTAAAATTGACAATTTTTCCTTTATCATTTCTTTTCAATTTCAGCTCAAAGCATCAACAGGACGCACATACACAGGATTACTGTTAAAAATTGGACTGTCTTGTGATATTAAAAATGAAGAAGAAGTCAAGAAATCATTCGTTATGTTTGCAATGGGAGGATCTTATATTGGTGAGTAAATTTTACAAATGACTTAATAGGCCAAACGGTAAATCCATTCCGGAAGGGGCTGGAGATGAATCAAGCAAGAAAAAGTGAATGTTTTTGTGCGACATATTTCTCAAAATTTTGCGATGGATATTACCTTCAATCTGGCGTTTGTTTGAAAACCATGCGCTAATTTAGCTTTGAACTAAGATAAGGAAGGCTAAAGTTAGATACCGACACAACATATCAACGAGTTGAATATTCAATACCAAAGTTGGTACAGAATTTAAGATAGATAAAAGGCAGTAGGGTATTTCCCAACGAATGGCATACATAAAAACGGTAATCCCAGTTAATCATTTCATTCAATCTAAACATGGCTGCTTTCGTCATAATCCTTTAATCGTTGTGATAAGTAACTGGATTCAAATTTTTTCTTTACATTCTTTCGCCACAAATAATTCTTCGAAAAAAGACAACAAAATTTTTACCTGCGCTTAAAATTGAAGTTTTGGCGTAGCTTTTTATAGTGGAGCCACACCTCTAAACTGTGCAGGCATAATTAATTACCTACTTAGACGATCCTGTATAATTTACATTAATATAACTCGTCTAATCTGAAAGACTGTCTAATTCAATCTAAAAAAAAAACAAAGAAATTTCTTCGAATATTAGAAAAATTCGTATTACAGCTGAAAGGACCCATATTTAAGTTCGAATTATAGAAATATTCAATGATACATGCCAGCATTAGAATTTCAAACAATGGTGGCCCGAATCAAGTTGACTGTATTTGAAAGGCTAGATTAATATTAAATTTTCATATTCCATATTCAAACACTATTTTTCCTATCAAACCCAACAAACATTCACAAGAAAATATCAAATCTATTTTATTTATGATTTTCCAATATAGTTCCTCCACCAACGCTTACAACCACGACAACATTATCAACAACAACAAGCATAACGTCATTATCTTCTGCAACTACTACGACGACACCATCAACAACTTCAAAAACACCTTCAACAACAATTTCATCAGCAATGTCAACGCTTTCAAAAACGACACAACAAAAGAACCAAACACTGTTGACAAAAGAAACAACAAAACCAACAACAACACAACAAACTTTTGCGAAGACAACAACAACAACAACTACAACTTCACCAACAACAAAAGATCAAACATCTTATTCAACAACACGTTCAACAAACAAATCACTCATATCTTTAACAACAACAAGTAAAACAGCCACAACAACAGGGTTGGACAACAACACGATAAGAAGTACATCTAAAGACACAACCGTTGCGCCATCAGACGGAAAGAATTCAGCATCACATGTGAGTATAAAACACCTTTGAATTTTCATACTCCACAACAAGGGGTTTTGTGAGTACAAAACACCTTTGAATTTTCATACTCCACAAGGGGCTTGGGCTTGTTAGCATGGTTGAAAAATGTCAAGCAGATGTTTCTTTTAACCCTAATTACCCTAATTTAACCCTATTTGATAGCCATCTTCCCGAAGTAAAATTTTAGTTTCGACCTTAAAAGGTAGAAAGAGTTTCTTCCGATGATGGTAGGATTTGGAAAATATGGAAAATGTGGAAAATATTTATTACAGTTTCAAATACAAAATCTTTACAACAGGCTGGTAGTAGGTGTAACTTTAGAAAAAGTAGAATAAAACAATGAGCTCTCACTATTTTAAGCATTTGATGCTTATACATAGGATTTTGAAAATATGGAAAATGTGGAAAATATTTATTAGAGTTTCAAATACAAAATCTTTACAACAGGCTGGTAGTAGGTGTAACTTTAGAAAAAGTAGAATAAAACAATGAGCTCTCACTATTTTAAGCATTTGATGCTTATACATAGGATTTTGAAAATATGGAAAATGTGGAAAATATTTATTACAGTTTCAAATACAAAATTTTTACAACAGGCTGGTAGTAGGTGTAACTTTAGAAAAAGTAGAATAAAACAATGAGCTCTCACTATTTTAAGCATTTGATGCTTATACATAGGATTTTGAAAATATGGAAAATGTGGAAAATATTTATTAGAGTTTCAAATACAAAATCTTTACAACAGGCTGGTAGTAGGTGTAACTTTAGAAAAAGTAGAATAAATCAATGAGCTTTCACAATTTTTAGCATGCGATGCTTATACACACATCAAAGTATGTTCATATCTATCAAAAGCCTTTCGTGCAAAGCATAAATTCAATTAGCGGTTTTAGTAGCAGGTTAGTAACAGGTTAAATGTTAATTAAACTTGAGTTATTCTTACAAGCAACTTGACGGTGTTGCCTTTACAATTCATTGTAAGATTTTTCCGAAAACTTTGAAGATAGCAAGTTTTATATAGACTGGAGTCGCTTATAATCCGTGTAATACAGTAATATGGGCGTTCTATCAATTTTTGCTTATTATTTACAATGTCTGAATTAGTTAACTAGCTTATGCTAGGGCAGTTTTTTTTCCGTGTTATTTTTTTAGATTTAACCGGTTTTAGCTCGGGTTTTAGCGGAAAAACCTGTTTATTATATATAATAAGGGCAAATGGACCAATCATAGTTTCCCTTTGTATGATTGAATGAGAGATTGTATTGTGTACAAAAAAAACAGTGCTGAAATGTCAACCTACCGAAAGAAGACGAAAGAAAAATTTTACATATAATATCGGTTTTCCGGGGACAAACGAAACGCTGTTGCAAACAGTTCAAAGAAAATTTATTAACCAATCACAGTTGCGCAGTCTTCCGCTGTTTTACCGGATACTTAAATTAATTGTAAAAAATGAAATAAAAATCTTTTTGAAATGTTTTCTCAAAAGTTTTCGTTACAGTTATACAGTGGAACCTCTAATCAGCGGATGCCATCGGTGAAACGGGTTAATGTCCGCTTTATATAAGTGTCCACCTTTTGGAAATCTTTTTTATGAGGATTTGACTAAAAAACGGCCGGATAAAATGAAATTGTTAGCTTATCAGATGTGGCTTCATTCTAGAGTGCCCATTAACTGGAGGTTTCACTGTTTATGACTGACTGTAGTACATTTTGATTGATTTGTCACGTAGACTAGTTTGTGGTATTAAACAAAAATCAGTTCTCAGCTTGACTATCTAATAGCTTCCTTCAAAGGGGACCAAATGTTAACACATTAACTGCCATCATCTATATAGTATGGCATCATATGAGATCACTCTGTTTTTCTTTCCTGTCCCGATAGTTAGCGCCCTGTCCCATACCGCCCTGTTTTTTATCCCACCCGAATAAAAAAAGTCGAGATTGGCGATATATTCTTACTTGGGGTGTGTGCAGGTTTTTAAAATTTTGAAGTAACAGAGTATGGCAATTGATGGGTTAACTATGCGACGGGCGACGACAAAATTATACTGTTGTCTGTTATTATTCTTTATGCATTAGCCGAACGTTTGATGTTCTTAATAATATTTGGAAGTCTGCACCAAGCTTGTACCAAACTCTTCTTCGCGGAAAAGACACGCGGCAAGACTTTTCAAAAAAGGAAAAAAATCGCCCGTTGGCGTCCAGGGTGGTACAGGCTAGCATCCCTTCTGATTTATAAAGATTATATAAATGATTAGACCAATATCGAAATAAATACGTACAGTCTAAATAATTATAGTATAGTTCTGGTGAAAGATAAAATTAGTTCATCTCTTGCGTGCTATTGCTGTGTATGGAAGGGAAATGTTGAACAGTTCTGAGGTATTAATAAATTCACGTTTTCCAAGGGGAGTTTGTTGCCAATTATTGATTTAATTATCAAATTGTGGTATCATCTCAAATGAGAAGTTAAGTATTTTACGTAAACACACGGAGTCAACCCGGATAAGCCGTCATTAAATCAACGTCGCGTCCGCATTGTTTCTATTTAAAAAGAAAGCGGAAAGATCCGGGAAGTCATTTAAGAAGAAAAGAAGATTAGCTCTGATTGTTACGTTGTTGTTGCCAAATTGTATAAGCTCTGCAGAGAAGCGTTTTTAGCCTGAGACTACTACCGAATTTGGTTATTTGATGTTCTCCTGTTGAGTGTGTTTTAGAGATTTTTCAGAATGTCGTGATTTGGCCTTGTTGTTTATATTGAAAAAGGAAAACTTTTTTCAGGTTGTTAACTTTAGGTTGCTGGCAACTCTGTACCGAAGAAGAAAAAAATGCTTGCTTTAAGGTTCTAGGAAGAAAATATAAGATTTATGTGATCTCCTTTTGTTATTTCATTCATTTAAAGTATCGAGGTGTTTGTACGGTTGATGCTCTCCAATTCGATTTTCAAGGTGAATTGGCTTTTCATCGAATAAGGGAGCGTATCGAATGATAGAGCGTCGTTTATGAGAGTTTTTATGGTATCGAAAAGTGGAGCGGATCTAATAATAGTAGAACCTTGAATTAGAGAGTGTCAAATGTATAGAGGCGAATTTACATAGAATTATTACAGATCCAAAAAATTCTGAGATTGTTAAACCAAATGCATTAATGGTCATGTAATAACTAATCAAATTAGTCTCATGGGGAATTTTGGTCAAATTTTTGAAGAATTTGAGTCTTTTACCTCTCTTTTTGATGGAAGTACAGATATATACGAAGATGAAAACCTGAGTAAAGATATTGGGAACACACAGTAGGCAGACATAACATAAACAGAGAAATTTAAACCATTCTCAGTATATTAATTCAAGGAAAAAGAAGAAGAAAACAATGATAAAACATCTATTTTATTTAGAAGGATATCTTACTAAGCAAGATGGTGTTTTCATTATTACATAGACATGTAGAATAAAGATAATATTAATGTGAAAAAAAATCCGGTTTAGTTTTAATACTGTATATAATCAAACAAACAAGATCGTGTATTTTAGTTCTCAGCTGCAGGTCTAGGTTTTGGTCAATCCGAGAGAAGTGCCCTTAAAGGAGAAAGGTAAGTCAGGAAAAGTGACGAAACTTTAGGCAAGTGAAGAAATTTGGCACAACTATGTTTTCCCCTTTAAAATATATTCAATGGAGTCTCTATAACTCGAACACACACGGGTAATTGAAATTTGTTGGAGTTATGG
The DNA here is from genome assembly GCF_902728285.1 of Clytia hemisphaerica. Taxonomy (NCBI): domain Eukaryota; kingdom Metazoa; phylum Cnidaria; class Hydrozoa; order Leptothecata; family Clytiidae; genus Clytia; species Clytia hemisphaerica. The sequence continues at coordinate 177,333 of NW_027103737.1, read as the reverse complement.
AACAATTGAGTTAAAGAGACTTATCATGATGGTGTTTTTACTACCGAAGAAACCTTACTCGTGTTAGCGCTTCGAGTAACAGACACTGTTGTATAGTTTCTGTGAAATTTCTCGTCTTAACATCGATGATATTTAATTTGGATTTCAAACATTAATGTGAAGACAGACTTCAAAAAAAAAATTTTTTTTGAAGATTTTTTTATTTTTGGTTTGTTGTTCTGTTGTGTGTGAAGATGGATTTTCTCTATTTCTCTCTTCTTGATAATATTTCTTATTGACTGTGAAGATATTGGATTTCTACGTTGGTTTCTTTGATTTAGATGAAAAACTGGCCACATATTTATAAAATTTATAGCGTTGAGGTATCAACTTGATTGATTGATTGATTGATTGATTGATTGATTTATTGATTGATTTGATCATTGTGCAGGTACGCAGGAAGATAACCTATCTTATATATATGTCCCGAGACACATCTCATGAAGTGGTATTTCAAACCGGGAAGCCTAGTTTTGTTGCGCCGAAACTTTAGTCCTTTCAGTCAGTGCACCTTGACTGAAAGAAATATTTTTGGTTGATGTTTTTGATTGATGCATTAATGAAACTTAAGTTTGATGGAAATTACATGACGTCCATGCAATCTCAATGTTTCAACGAGAGAGTAGGATTTGTTTATCCAGGTAGCCATAGGAAAATATATGAGTAGATAAATATATTAGATGTTTGCATTAAAGATAGTGTTTGGCTATATAAATAGATATCTTGATATTCTATCCTAAATCAACCGATACGAAAATGTAACTTTTGGATAGAATGTTTTGTTCAAGAAGAAAGTTTTTTTGTTTTTTTCGCTGGATTGGATAGTATGGTTTGTTTGCGGGAGGATCAAGTTAGATTAGGAAAAATAAATGTGATTAATTAATTGCAGCCTTTCTTTTTTCATATTCAAGATATGTAATAGTTATCGGACAGTTGCGAGTACAATATGAGAAATATTTTACGAGTTCCGAGATTTTTCCGTACAATATTTTCCGAGCCTTTAGGCGAGGAAAATATACGGAAAATACGGAACGAGTTAATGGTTTATCGGTGACCCAAAAAATGCACTTTTTGTGTTGGAAAAAAGCGCAGGGCACTTTTGTAGCAAAGTGACGTTAGATTGCTGCTACCGCTACAATGCAACAACATCTTTTCGTCAATTTATATTTTTACATGTAAAATACAAGATATATTGTACTCTTTTTAACCAATCAGATTGCAGATATTTTTTGGATCGCCGATAAACATCACTACCAACAAGTTCACAAAAAAAGTAAAATTGTTTTAGATTTTTCATCACTTACCATCCATTATACCAGATGACATTTTCAGGGGCGCATAATATCCTCAGATAGTGTGCTGGCAGGGGGCAGGGGACAATACCCAGCTGCCATTTTTTTTTGGTGGGGGGGGAGTGAAATACAAGAGGCGCAAAAAGGCGCCTCTGGTTATTAATTTCTGCGCCCCTTTACATCTAAGAAATAGCAGTTTTCGGCCAAAAAGAGAGAAAATTTGCTCGCTTTGCTCATTTTTATAAAGAAATTTACTTTTGAAGTTTTAAGCGTCTTCTGTACTATATATTACTCAATTGGAATGTTCTGAGGACCATAATATCTCGAGTCATTGGACTAAAAAACAGATACAGTCAACTTTCAATAATTCGAACTTAAATATTGGTCCCCTCAGCTATATATTAGTATAAAATGCTTTCTGTAATTCGAAGAAAATTCCCTGTCCCTTAAAGATCGAATTAGAGAAAGTCAACTGTATTTGGGACACATTTCAGAATGGAAATACAGATCATTGCCAAGTGTTGACTTTCATTATTATCGTCCTTCTTCTTCTCGTGTACCTTAGTCATACCTCTCAAAGAAGCTTATTGAAAGATCAGATCCTCCTTAAAAGAACATGAGGTAATCAAAAGATAATTAAGGTACTAATCATGTTTAAATGATGCTCTAAGTACTTTTGAAATGTGTTTATGTTTTTGCTTTCACTTCCGCAACATGCTGATATTCATTATTACACGAATTTCTTTTTATAAGAAACTTTACAAGGCTTGAAAATAGGTTTCAAGTCTTGTAGTAAGACTTTTTTGTAAATTTCGATCTTTTTTTCACACCTCGACCTATTTGCCGGAGCATTTTTTCACAACTCGACCTATTTGCCGAATGTTCGGAAATGCCGACATGGGCAAAGAAATCAAAAGTGCCCATGTCGGCATATGCCGACATCAGCAGTTAAAGGGCTAGGAAGCAATACTCGTATTACTATCATTTTGGTGGGTATTTCGCTGCACTTATTTTCAAGAAATATTTCGTTCTAGAGCTCACAAAACGTTCTTATATTTTTTGCTTTGAAGCCCTTTGTTCTTATATAAAAAAACGTGACCCAGTTAATACTGGCTTTTCAGCAACAACGTTCAGTTTCGAAGAAAAAGGATGGTGTACTAATTCAAGGGTATCGATGAGCTCGTTCTTGGAGAAGAGGTAGCACCTATTGTCTTGTTAGCGACCGTAGTGCAGTGAGAGAGTATCTGGCTACGATGCGCAAGTTTGTGGGTTCCACCCCCAGTCGGGTCATACCAAAATTGTATTTGATGCCTCTCTGCTTGATACTCAGCAATTAAGAGACGGATCAAGAGTAATTGGAGCAATCCAGGGCGAAAGAGTGGCACCCTCTCCTTACCTTCGGGTAGATAGCTATCGAGAGGGGAGCCTTCGGGTCGCATCCGACTGCGGTCGCAGACTTACTTACATTACTGACTTGTTATTTGTCGACTTGCAGACTTGCTGACGATATGCATACAAAAATCGAGGACGGGGCTTTTTTTACCAAGAAAATTGATATGTGGTAGTTTCACAAGTAGGAAAGCTTCTCATCTGATAGGATTGCTCAAATATTTGCTGAGAAAGCTACTTTTCTATATTTCTCGCGGAAAAACTGTAGAAAAAAAAGTAGAAACTGTTTTGAATCGATTACAATATGAATATTCAAACTGGAATTTCGTATCTTCTATCGTTGTTAGTCATTAATCAAGATTAGAAAAGAGATTTTTCTTTGGTTTTGAGCTAAAACTATTTTTGACACATTTCTACATGTCATGTTCGATGGATTGATTATGAGGCGAGCTAAATCAGACTAAAACTACAGAAGTGTTGAGATGATACTTTGTTAAACAGTACACGTTCAGTTAAATTTGTAATTCTTAGCTACATATGTAGTTTTCGTAGTAAACTAAGTTATGAAGGGACTTCTTTTGTTAAAATACATGTTTTTTTTATAAGAACATCCGAAATTTTTGAAGCCTTCGGATGTTCTTAACTTTTTGAGTTTTAAGCTTAACATGTTCTTTTTCAATGTTAATTTTGATCATTTTTCGAGCATTTATGCTCAATTTTCTAAGAAATTGGGTGTTTTAGAGTCTGAAAAGCCTCCCAGCTGGCACACAACGTATTTTCGACGTTTATCTAACGTTCACAACGTCCATATAACGTTAGATGAACGTTGAAACAGTGTTGTGTGTCATCGAAGCCTTATGTTCTTATATAGTTTGTTCTTATAAAAAAAAAGTGTATGAATACCATGATTGATTTTGAACCTTTGACAGTGTTAATCATTCCTATGGTAAAAGTCGAGTTTCCAGTTTTGCCTATTTCAAACTATCACTTGATTTTTTGTTTCTGCACCGATAGGTCTCAACCTAGGAGCGCCGCCCTGATTTTCGAGATTGGCTATTATTTCTTGATTTGGGTGTGTGCACACATTAGTAAACAAAATAGATTTAATAATCTAAAGTTATGGAGTGATGGCATTTAATAGAATGCTAGATTCTGTCTCTAGTGAATTGATCTTACCTCAAGGGAAGAAATTTCCGTGAAACAAAAATATTTTCATGATCTAACAAATCATTTATAGAATTGGTGTTTTTAGGGCAAAATAAGCCAAATTTTAAACTAAAATTCCTCTCAACTGCGAAATTAAATTCCACGAAATTTCCGAAATTTTGAGCTGTGAACCGCGAAAATTTCTTCCCTTAAGGTAAGTTTATCAGGTGGGTCACTACAACATTAGTCTAACGTCGAATGGGCGTTATGTACGCTAAATGGACGTCATTTAGACGTTGTTTGTCAACTGGGAAGTCTGCTGAAATATACACTTTCAAACATTATTAAACCTTTGGAGAATTTCTTTGCTATACATACCCTCTTAGACCAGTTTATATAAATCTGCTTTAATTATTACCTTCTTAGCGCATAGCTAAGCTGTTGTTCTCTCTTTCGTTATTGCTTCTCGCCTCAGGAGAAGAGTGACCTAAAAATGGAATATTACTCGCTGTTCCATGACCAATTGGATATTAGCAACCAATTCTTTTCTAAATTTTGTCCCAGCCTTCGCTTTTAACTTAAGCTTTTTTAATAAGAACGCGCAAAACTTTTGAAGCCTAAAGATGTTTTCAAAGTGTTCTAATCTTCACCAATTTGTGAATACAGAGCTCGTAAATCCTTCGAATGTTCTCAACTTCTTTTCAATATTAGTAACTTGTAAAAAGTCCCAAATTGCTTCAAACGTTTCTAAAGTTTTGACAAAAAATCAGCCCTGTGTTCCTTTAAAAGTGTCCGTAAAAAACTGTATGGAAGATATTCTCCATCTTGGAGGCTTCGAAGTTCTTTTTGAAGAGACGGAATAGACGTTCAAGTTCCTCAAACCCTAAAAAGCTGTTATCAACTCATCAAGGTGTTTTATATTGACAAATTTGTACTTTAGTAGCAAATTCTACAAGTTAGTTTCCACTTTGAGTTATTTTTTGTAGACCCAGTTTTGCTAAATTTCAAAATCGAACTCCGCAGTAAAAGTAAAAAGGTAGAAGAAAGATCTCAACTGCTATTTACAAATTTATTATCCTAATTAGAATGTTCAATACAAAACCTGGCATCCTAAGCCAGTTCATCATCACGATTTCAAAGTCACTTAATTTTCTTCTTCTTCATTTTCAGCATACAAACACAAACAAAAACGACGGAGATATGAATAAAAAAGTCTTAATAATTGTCAGTACAGTTCTGGGTGTGTTTCTCTTCATATCATGCATACTAGTACTCTGTTTCTACTATCGCTGGAAGAAAGCTAAAAAACAACGCTCAAACGAACATTCCATGTCAGTTCCGTCATTTTTCTTCCAACCGGAAACACCCGTCTTTCTGATTGGTGCAGATGGATCACATGACAAAAACAAACGCTCAACTACGAAAGATAAGAAATCGCAACGAGCATCAACGACAAATAGTCGGCGTGTGGCGACCAGCGATCCGAACTTATACTCGACACCCGTCGTAACAGGCCGAGAACCTAAAAAAGCCGGAAGCATACGACAGATATACGCTTCTATAGGTTAGTGCTCACTTCTTACCAGTCGGAATCAAAAACTAAACTTTCGAGGAAAATAATTCTTGAAAATAGAACTGTGATAAAAAAGGGCATTTTCTCTCGCTATAAGTTTATTATCAAAGCATTTCCAATTTAAACCCTCTGAACCAAACCCCCTTCTTTAATAGCCTTAAAACCTTGTCAATTTTGTCACAAATGATCAATATCCATAAATTTAAAGTACCCCATGAATGTATGAAAAGAAGCTAGGATATAGCTCATTTTTGTGATAATGTATGATTTTATTTCCTTTTTGTAGATAAATTTCTGAAACCTTCAAGACACAACAAATCGAATGAGACGTTAGACGAAGGATACACGACGGATGATAATTACGATTATAGACGGTTTGCTCCTTTCTCTAAAGAGCTATACGATGAACCGGGAAGCATAATTTCTAGTCTAGACGAACCTGAATATCGTATACCAGAGGACTTTATCACATCACAAATGAGTGTTAGTAGAAACAATTTTGAAAGTGATTACCTATCACCACACGATGTATTAACTCCGCCTGTTAAACCGCCGCGGATATTTTCCGACCGATCAAGGGTGACCGTAGAAGCAAATAACGTGCCTGAGAACCATTACGACCAGGTAGGGTCTACACTGAACAATCAAATACAAAAAATGTGCCACGCTTATGATGAAGTAGGGCAAGTCTTACAGGATAAAATTGCACTCCAGGACGTGGGTGCGGACACTGATGACGACTATGAGGAGCCGCATGATTCCATACGGCACATTGGGGCCGACAAAAAGAAAAAGACAAGCGAAGAAATTGAAATTGTACAAAATATACATGCAGTTGATGATCAATGATTACTTTGCTTTGATTATGAAATTTTGAAAGTGTAGATTGCATTTTAAGAGACATAAACTTTTTAACCCTCTATTCTTATAAGCTTATTCCTGCTGGCAAAAACGATTTGATTTATTGCAGCTGCTGAAGAGTCCATCTGTAAAAGAGTTCTTCATTAGTTTTTTGTCTGATCATACAGAAATACTTTTTCAAGGATTTGATTATCGACCACCACACATCATTTGTTAAAATACTTTCTATAATTCGAATCTCCCTTTAGCTCGAATGAATAAGATTCCCCGTTTCGAGCTTGAATTAACCGTGATAAATTAGAAGGAATTTGACTAAACTTACATATTCAATAATTCAGCTCGAATTCCATTTCTTGCGTTTTTGGTGAAGCTGCGCCGAACCCAAAATCAAGGGCTAGAAAAATAAAGGAGAATGATAAGGAATGATAGGAAACGATATAAAATCAAGAAATGGGCTACCAGGCAGATGAAATAGTCATTTTAACGTAAATCTGGTGAAACTAGATGTGTCTTTGCTTTACGGATGGTGGCTTTTAAAAGGAGACACATTTTAGGATTAGATCAAATCGAACTAACTGTCGGATCTAAGTCGCAAAGCGTTGAATTCAAGCATGTGTATTTGAAATGAAGAAATTTGAGAGAGATTTCTCAATTATCACTTATAGAATCAAACTGTTATCTAAAGAATCCTGCATTGTAACAGGCATGCGTAATTTGTCGTTTTTTTAAACCATATGTAGTTAATTCCTGTGATAGATAAAGAGGAATGAATACGTAGGGGTGGTACAGTCACTTTCGGTCGGGGTTGTCTTTTGTTATGAAATTTCTCGTTCTTTTTGTCTATTTTTAGTAATTCAGGATTCTTTAAATAAACCCCCTCAATACTTTTGCGGACGAGGACTAGACGAAATATTAAAAAATATAAACTGCTTAAAATTAAAATCTTGATTTTAACAAGGTTTTTATATTAATAATATTCTTATTTTATATTTGAAAAATTTTCTTAAAATTTTATGAACAAACTTTTATTATTTAAAATCAGTGCCCCCATATTTCCCATGTAGATAGATTTATTGTGTTTTTGTACATTTTCGTTTTTTAAGAAGAACGTTGATCGTTGTCTCTCAATTCCTCGAAAAAATCATTTCTAAATGTTAAAAAATTTCAGTCAAAAGATAAAGTTTGAAGCTACAATCATGGTGGAAATATATTGAGATTTTAGTGTATTTTAACGTTTTTCAGAATTTAAAGTTCGGGTGAGAATTGCTATTTTAGCACTTCAACTTTCTTTCATTGAATATTCCGATTTTGGAGGGGTCCCATGGCTTCTTGGCTATTATTCCAAGCCTTATTAAAGTCTCGTTTTAAAACTCAGAGTTAAAACTATAATTTCCAACTGTAGTTTAACGCGCTTAAAAATCCCTTGTGGTCTTTAAAATTTTGCAGTGAAATCCCTTTTGTCTCAAATATCTTCTCCATAATTGTAGAGTTTAGAAACTTTGGTCTTATATTTGAAAGAAACTTATAATCAATCCCAAAAAATCAAATCAAACTCTTGAGAAAAGGTCACCCTCAAGGATTAAGAATTATTTAGTGGACAATCTTTTGAGTATATTGGGTGGCCCATGAAAAAGTCGTAGTGTGCAAGAAATACTGCCCCCTACTTTAATGGAATTAATTTTCGCGTGGATTTCGAAATAAAGAGACGAAACTCGTGCAAGCGCCTTGAAACTATCTTAACTTGTAAAATATACAAAACAGAGGCAATTTTTAACACTGAAATCGGTTCATTTTAGTACCTTTAGAGGTTCTAATAATCGCGTTTAGATAACAAATCTGTCCCTTTTCGGGAATAGGATATATTCCTTTAAGGATTAAAATGATACCTTCTGTGGTACGATTTAAAAAAACACCGTTAAGGTAATTTTAAAACACCCTGTAGGAATTATTTTGTACCTTTTGAGTGATTTTCGGGATTTCCAAAAATTCGAAAGTTAACAAGGTATAATATAGTAACCGTAGGGGCAGGAAAAAGGCCTTCGAACGAATTCTGAAGATCCCCTAAACGCTAAAGGGATCATTATGTTCCTCATAGGTATCTCATAAACAATTTTCATTTTTTCCGAAATTTCAAAGTATAATAAAATTCATTCATTCGACGGTATAAAGTAGTGTCAAGATTCTCATTCACTCAGTAGAAAGACCTTGGGATGTCGTTTGGAAAAACTTAAGATTGAACGGCAAGAGATTGAGGAGTCTAGCTTGGCATGAACGAGCACGCAAGACAGGTCATGAAAGGTCTTTAATTCAACATTTTATGCTCTGTGTTAGGGAACTGTTATAATCCAAGACTCTGAAAGTTATTATTCTAACCGTATTACCGCTTGAAACCCTTTAAAGCTCAATTAATTTCACTTTTAATGAAAACTATCCTTTAGCCTAAGGTTGTTCCATAGATGTTATGTTGGGTTGGAGTTATGCTACCTTTGAAGCCTCGGGGAAAAGGCGACAAAAAATACCTTTAGAGGTATTTTTAATCACGTCTATGATTCTTGCCTAATCGTGTCTATGGAGCTTCGCTACCTTTGATACCTTAGAGGTACAAATTCGTACCCTTTCTGATAAAATCGATGCTCTTTGAGGTATCATCCCAAAGAGTCCTGGGACGGAGAGAACGACGGGACGTTGTGAGAAAATGATAACAATCATATTTCCGCGGTATAGTTCCAGCACTAGAAAGAGTAAATTCTGCTTAAAGTCTGAGAGAAACCCAAACTCCCGCCTCTTTCAAAAATAAACTTTTTGATTGTGCCGCTCATTTGCTCTTTGTCTCTCAATCTGACAGGTCGAAGCTCGCAGTCGCAAATTATTTGAAGTCCGAATTTTAGTCGCTCGCTAGATTCTTTATCAACTATTATTTTGCGATGCTGAAGAAATCCAAAAAACTTTTGGGATTGGTCAACTTTCTCCCAAATATTCCTGCTGGAGAAGATCAACATTCGGTACAAAAGCATATTGCAACTCTCAAATCACAAACCTATTGCTCAAACCTAAGCAAAAAGAACGACTCGTTTGGAGCTTATCTTGCAAAACTGATCAAGGATCACATATCCGTCAAAATTCTGATTGAAATATACCCAAACCTTGCAAATGGTGAACAGGTAAGCATAATTCGGCTAATTGAATCAGGGGAATGGGTCAATTAGGCAAAATTGGATATGGGGACGTGTCATTGGTCAGAGTCCCTTTTTAAGACTCTTAAGATATCTGACAGGGTCCCAAATTAACTGGAAATGAGAAAAATTTCAATTTTTCGTTCTGATAGGGTCCCAATTTTATCAAAAATTCATATCTGACAGGGTCAACTTCTCAAACTACAGCGGCACGTCCCCGTCGGCCATCAAGGTCAGTGCCCCGGGCATCTAATATGTTACTTTGCAACATGCGTATAGAATCATTGAAAGTAAGAATATAATGAACAAAAGCTTTACACAATGTAACTTTCTTTTTCAACAGATCGAAGTGCTGTTGTGGGAGTATTAACCTACCGGTACTATTTCGAGAAGATACCAAAAATTACTATGGAATCGAGAACGCGCTCACTCCTCGAATCAGCCATGCTAACCCTGACACTTTTGAGGATCAAGATTTCTTCATTCACCTGAATGGCATCACCATAGGAAAGTCGGAGATAGGAGATCCTCTGATGGCGTTGCCCTATGAAACTGCTGTCTTATACAGAAAAAAATGACGGCAATGAATAAATTAGAAAGATTGAATAATCTTACTGAATAGTAGGAAATAGTGTATGATTATTAGGTGATATAGAATAGGCTTACTAGTTTTTGTCAATTGTAACTTTTATTTAATTTATGATACATCATTCCATTTATTGAATTATTTGCCTTTCTTCTATATTTATCAATATCGTAAATTTCATTTAATTCAATCTATAAAAATAAAGATAGGAGCTTTGATCTCCCGTATTAACTTTATGAGTTATTCGTTCAATTAGTATTCGCTTATTCTAGTGAAGAAATGATAGGAAATTCAAAATACCTAGGAGGTAAAAGGAAAATACCTTCTTCGCACCATCAATGTAAGTGATGAAAAACAAGCTAGATGCTGAATGGACCTACCTGATGATGAAACTTAGATAGCAATAAGGAGAAAAATATAAACAATCATTAAGAAAATATAGCGGTTAGCGAAAATGCATTAAATTTCATCATTGATTGTTGATGGGGGGGGGGAGAGGGAAGGGGAGTAGGGAAAGAGAAATAGAAAGTTCCACTTGCAAAATTGCAAAAGTTTTATTGACAATTGAATCATGCTTGATGGTGGCATTGTTATCAATAACTTTTTTAAGTGAAAAAAAAACAAAGAAATATAAGGAAAAAGCCCAATTCAAATCTGCAAAAACGTCGATTTCCGGAACTTCCGGCATTTTCGGCCAGAAAAAACATGATTCTCAAAAATCTGAATCGGTCACACTTAGGGCATAGCTGATACACATCTTTGTGCAAAAATCGGGAAAAACGAATAATGAAATCTTAACAAAATGGCAACAAACCGGTTTTGACGGCATATTTCCGGCATTTTTGGCCGAAATTTTTTTTCTTCAAAAATCAGGCTTCGTCACATTTTAGGTATTGCCATTTTGTATCAGTGTGCAAACTTTCATGAAAAAAATATAAAGTAAAGCTCGAGAAATTCAAGAAAAACTGTTTTTTCCAGCGATTCTCGGCAGCTCCGGCGATTTTTAGTAAGTTCAAGTTACAAACATCGGGTTTATTGACAATTAAATCATGCTAGATAGTAGATATTGCCATAAATAATGATTTTGCGTGAAAAGACAAAGAAATATCAGGAAAAAGTCCAATCAAAATCGGGAAAAACGGCGATTTCCGGCATTTTCGGCCAGAAAATTTTTTTCTCAAAAATCAGACTCGGTCATGTTTCAAACATTGCTAGAACACATCTTTGTGCAAAAATTCAGAAAAAACTGATGATGAAATCTCGAGGAAATGTCAAAAAAACCGTTTTTTCTGGCATATTTGCGAGATTTTCGGCCGGCGTAGTGGTATAGTGGTTATCATCCTTGACTCCCGCCTGGGAGGCCCGAGTTCGATACCCACCGTGTATCTACGATTCACTTGGCAAGTGAATATACCTTCACCCGGGTCAACCCATGCCATGTGAGGGGAATTGGGTACCATTACTCTGATACAAGAGTGTGGGTAGATTAGACAGACATTGTGACGTGCCGTGGCACTCATAAGGTTCGGCCTCGCGTGAGCATCGCTCTCCCAGTGTCGTTCGAGTGTCATGGTATACGCCATGGCTTGTCAGCTCGCGTCTGTCAAGTCGTAGTGTCTGTCAGCGCCGTGATTCCTACTCCTTCGTGGGTAGGACCCATCCCGAATGCATTCGGAGGGCTCATATCTATCTATCTATCTATCGGCCGGAAAAAAATGTTTCTCGAAAATCGGGCTCAGTCCCATTTTAGGTATTGTCATTTTGCATCTTTGTGCCGAAAATCAGAAAAAACTAATGAGCCAATCTCGAGAAAAGCTGGTAACAGACAAACGGACGGACGGACGGACAACGGTTAATATATAGGACCTCCAGGTAGGTCCAAAAAGAGCTTCGGTAAATAACTGAATGGTGCGGTTAAAGGTTTTGTTTTTTTATCATTTCAATGTTTCTATTGTTTATAGGCTAGTGTAGAATCTTCTATGTAGGATCTGAGTTTTGCAGCCAGTGTGGTTTTCATACAAATGTTGGATCAATGGAACATTTACTGACATAAGTTGAAAATGCAAGACGCGAAAACAAAGAACTTGCTAGATTCAATCTGCCATCCGAAATACAGCGTAAGTTTTAAGGCTTCGCTTTTTATTGCTCGAAGGAAGAATAGACATCCGCCAGTAGCCATCGGGCTTTAAACTCAATGTCTACCTAGGTTAATGTGTTAATGTTAATGTATATATTGGGCAATTTCAAAAAATTTTGTACACCCTATGTTGAGGAGATCTTTTTTTAAATAGGTGACCCCACTCGATTTCTTTCCAATTTTCCGGGAGACCTTTGGATTTTTCCCCCATTTCTTTGGATCACTCTGGATGTTCGACCTTGTTATACTGACCACCCTGGATTTTATCATTCAAAAACCCTGGATTTTTTATTTTCCAGACCACCCTGGACATCACAGCTCCTCAAAATAGGGGTACAGACTATTTCTGGAAAAGCCCATTCTTTAAAGTCGAAAAATGTGTACAAATCTGTACTAGCTTTAAAGATAATAAAGTTTGACTGGTTCTACCAAGGTGTCGGCAAATTCTTAGCTGCACGTGATTATTGAATTCATAACATCGATTAAGAAAGACCAACCGGTGAACTAGAAACAACAAATGATATGGGATATTATCTAGACTGTTGAAGATCGAAAGTGGTGATAAGAGAATAAAATAAGATAAAAAAAGGCTTGATATGTCTTTCATAGGCTGATAAGACTTTACCTTAAGTTTTTTAATGACGTTGCTGGCATGAGTTTTGATAGCTTCGAGTCGACTTTGTAAACCAACTCCTGCAAAGAGAAATGCAAATTATGTATTTCAAAATTATGTATTTCGCATATTAACACTACAGTAGCGAGTTTATGCATTTGCTCTTTTGAAGACGGTAGAATGACTGAAGCGATTTTGAATAACCCGCACTTCTGACCCGCAAAATGGAAGACGGTAAAAGTGCTGACTTACCATCATCCTCAGTTGGTTAGGATTTAGACAAATTAGAACCTTACCGTTTCCATCGCAAAAAACACACACCCGAATGAAGCGGAAAGCTTTTTGATAAATATTCTGGAAAAATTTCCGGAAATGTGACAGGAATTCTGATTATAAATTACTTTGTTTTCAATACATATTTAATTCCCTAGTCAATTAAAAGCCTGATACAGAAAATCGAGAAAATAATTAAAAATGCGTAACTAATTTCATGGAAATTATGGACCTCTTCATAAATTACGTCACGAACATCACTTGCCTTGTATTCAAACAATTACCATGGTGGTTATGTCCCTTGAGACATTAAACGACTTTTTGATGAATAGAAAGTAGTTTTAATAAAATCTACTGGGAGTTGATCACCATGGCAATAATTTCAAAACGAGGCAATTGATGTTCGTAATGTAATTTATGGAACGGGCTATTGGAAAGGGTTTTGTGTCCCTGTTGTCCCCTTGTTTTTATGGGACTGAAGAAGAGTGTACCTTCGACATTGACAGCATGTTTATACTCTTTCTTCATTTTGTCATGTAAAAGTTGTTTGGCTTTATCCTCTTCGTTCATTGGGTCGATGGTGTTCATGCTTGGTACTGTTGTTGAAAAGAAATGATAAACTTGGTTAAAAACTCCTTTTAAAAGTTCTTCATTGGGTCATCCCATTTCATCTTCCTTCGATGCATATCTATACATGGGGGTTGAAGAAATTTTTCAGGGGGGGATTCCCGAAGAAGAAATCCCAGGGGGTCCAAGAAATCCTTTAAAATTTTTTCAGGGAGTCTGATTTGATGTTTTTTTTCGAAGGTGTCGAGCAAGGATGAGCAAGCATCGTGTACCTTTTTTCTCTCTTTCCAGCAGTGAAATGATAAGCACGGAATCCCTGGCTTATGGCGTTAACGCCTTCAGACTATTCAGCCACCCCCTCCCCGCCATAGCTTAACATCGTTGACATGAATAATTTGCTTCCTTCCCTTCATCACTCTTCTCTAAATTTTCCATCTTTCTCCTTCGTTTTATGTTTGAAAAAACTAAAACTTTTAGCACTTCTTTTTTCCTTTTTACAGTATCTTCGTCATAATTTCCTTCGTTTTGAGCATAAAACTCCTACTCTTAGTAAGACATAAAAGCCTTTCTACAGTTTTCTTTTGATAACTCTTTGTTGTTCATTCACGTATCTTCTAGCCATAAGAGAAAACCATTGTTTCAGTACAAATTCTCGTTCAAGAGCAAATTTAATCTTATACACTTTCGCGAGCCTCGTTTCAGGAGCTATAAAGTCATCTATCTTTACTAAAGAAGGGGATATTTCAAACGGGTTGGATTCAACCCTTGTTGAAAATTTGATCACTTAAAGGAAAGCAAAATCACAATGAGGCTGTTCTACCATTCAGCCATTATGCTACCCATCTCCATATTAGGTATCATTGGAAATAGTTTATCTCTATTTTGCATTATGAAAACCAATCATAGAGGCGTTCAACGAGTATCTCATCGACTTTTATTGGCATTGGTGATATGCGATTTATTGACGTGTCTATTTATATTACCAGCTAAAAGCGTTGTATATTTTGCTACACCTATATATGACAATCAAACCTGTTTTTGTGCTCTATTTAGACGCCCTTAACGGTTATTGGACAAACACTTTAATCCTAGCCATTGCTTTGAATCGCTTCATCCATATCAAATACCCTTTTTCATACAATGGTACCGTTACGGAATCAAGAACTAATATGTTGATCATTTTCATTGAGATCTCAGGACCCATTATAACAGCTTTCGTCTTCTTAGTTGATATTGACGTCTTTGGTATCTTGTGTTCAATTATATGCACTGCACAGTATTCTGTTCTCATTATATTCTATGTGTTGATCATAAAAGAAGCTCGTGCCTCCGGAAGAAGGGTTCGAGATAGGGTCAATAAAGGGCCTGGAACTAGTAATCGAGACAGTGGAACACGGAGAGCTACACTTAACGTTATTATGCTGCTCAGTATAACATTCTCGTTTCAAGCATGTTTATATTTTATGGTGGTCCGCTTCGCGTTCATTCAAACACAGAAGAATCTGGATGGAATTGACATCGGTGCGAGAATATTTGAATTAAATTGTTTAGCGAATCCTTTGCTGTATATCCTTAGAAATCCTTCGTACAAAAGAGTCATTCTTCGCCTCTTGAGGTTGAATAGAGTATCGCAACAACGAAATGTGCGAATTGAAATGAACAAAAATGGTCATAGACCTTAAATCGCATTGTTCTCGAGTCAACCTTAATCAACGCATTTATAATTATTGCAACCAAGTGATGACCTAATAGCGAGATTATGTATCGGAGATATTCTACGGCTACGGTTGCGGGGCTGCCCATGCGGGTCGTCACCAAAGGAAACATGTCGTTGTCTACTTTGTTCTGTACGGGAAAAACACCAAAACACCGTATAAGCAAAGTCGACATAATGCCATATACGTCAAATATCGAACTTGCTTTCACCGCCATTACTTGCCTTACCCGCCATTTCCCTCGCCGTTTTAGCCGTAGCCTTAGAGAATTCCAGATACATAATCTCGCTAATCTCACGACCTGACCTGATTGTCAGCCAAAACTGCTTTTTGCTTGAAGCGACTGGGCTTTAATGTTTGTATATTGTTTACGTATATGATTGACAGTTGATTTTGGTGCGTTTGTTTTACTTTAGCCAATCAGTGCGCTCAAAAGCTCATCCCAAATCTGGGGGTAATTTTGATTGTCCAAGGGGTCAAAAGTCACAGTGTCCGCGTGGTAAATTTCCAAAAAATGTTATATCCTCTACCCCCATAATCAAATTTTTTCTGGAGCCCAATTTAGATGTTGACTTATTGACGAGAGAAAAAAAATAACCTTTTGAGAATTCCATTTAGAACATTACAACCGACAAAAAAACAACCGACTAAAAACACAAAAAAACACACACAAAAAAAACACAAAGAACAAAAACAAAAACACAAAAACAGCAACAACAATAACGACAAAGATATTTGTCAAAAATACTAAAAGTATCGTGTGTCCAAAAAAATCTTGCAAAATAATAAGGCAATAATACTTAAAAAAGGATTATTCATTAAAAACATTATTAAATTCATTAAAAAACCTGTATGGAATAAATGCAGACATCACCACTTTTTGATTACGTGATAGCTTCAATGACCTTTGGTAGATATGATTTGATAAGACACGTGACTGGCTAATTGGACGGGATACGTTTCACATTATCCTCCTTGCTGATGTAGTACCTTTATAAACAGAACAATAATGGAGCTGTTACCATTGAGTTTCAAGCCCGAAGGGCTAGAGGCGAAACTTTAACCCTTATCAGGCAAGAGCAATTGAAGCTACTTATTTCCCATCCAAAACGCGCATAGAACACGCCGTAATCATGACGACGGATTGCATCTAGCGGTTCCTTTGTTTTGGAGGACTACATTTTTTGAAATCTAGCGATAGATTTTAGTACGGCGTTCGTGTAAAACTACACGCGGGGGTTCAGGATGGGAAATAAGTGGTTTCATGTCCCATCCAGGAGTTTCGCCTCTAGCCCAAAGGGCTTGAAACTCAATGGCTGATACCTACCTCGCAAAGTGATAAGGAAACTGAATGGGATTTTAATTCAATAGTTTTTATTTTTTCCCAGTTTTTTCAAGAATGGTGACCCTAATCTCATAACAGATAATCAATTCTGCCATAATACACTCTTCTCTAAAGGGATATGGCGAATGTAAAGATCTAACCTGTAGCCTAAACCAGGTCGCCCTTTGCTTGAAAACAAAAACGAAATGAAAGCGAAAGCGACTGGGTTCTAATGTTTATGTATTGTTTATGTATATGATTGACAGTTAATTTTGTTGCGACGCTCGAAAAGCTCATTTAATATTCATCCTAAAACTGTATGAAAAAGATGAAAGCGAAAGCGACTGGGTTCTAATGTTTATGTATTGTTTATAAATATGATTGACAGTTGATTTTGTTGCGACGCTCGAAAAGCTCATTTAATATTCATCCTAAAACTGTATGAAAAAGACGAAAGCGAAAGCGACTGGGTTCTAATGTTTGTGTATTGTTTAGAAATATGGTTGACAGATGATTTTGTTGGGACACTCGAAAGCTCATTTAATATTCATCCTAAAACTGTATGAAAAAGATGAAAGCGAAAGCGACTGGGTTCTAATGTTTATGTATTGTTTATAAATATGGTTGACAGTTAATTTTGTTGGGGCGCTCAAAAGCTTATTTAAAATTCATCCTAAAACTGTATGAAAAAGATGAAAGCGAAAGCGACTGGGTTCTAATGTTTATGTATTGTTTATGTATATGATTGACAGTTAATTTTGTTGCGACGCTCGAAAAGCTCATTTAATATTCATCCTAAAACTGTATGAAAAAGATGAAAGCGAAAGCGACTGGGTTCTAATGTTTATGTATTGTTTGTAAATATGGTTGACAGTTAATTTTGTTGGGGCGCTCAAAAGCTTATTTAAAATTCATCCTAAAACTGTATGAAAAAGATGAAAGCGAAAGCAACTGGGTTCTAATGTTTGTGTATTGTCTAGAAATATGGTTGACAGTTGATTTTGTTGCGACGCTCGAAAGCTCATTTAATATTCATCCTAAAACTGTATGAAAAAGATGAAAGCGAAAGCGACTGGGTTCTAATGTTTATGTATTGTTTATAAATATGATTGACAGTTGATTTTGTTGGGACGCTCAAAAGCTCATTTAATATTCATCCTAAAACTGTATGAAAAAGACGAAAGCGAAAGCGACTGGGTTCTAATGTTTATGTATTGTTTATGTATATGATTGACAGTTGATTTTGTTGCGACGCTCGAAAGCTCATTTAATATTCATCCTAAAACTGTATGAAAAAGATGAAAGCGAAAGCGACTGGGTTCTAATGTTTGTGTATTGTTTAGAAATATGGTTGACAGTTGATTTAGTTGGGGCGCTCAAAAGCTTATTTAATATTCATCCTAAAACTGTATGAAAAAGACGAAAGCGAAAGCGACTGGGTTCTAATGTTTGTGTATTGTTTATGTATATGGTTGATAGTTGATTTTGGTGCGACGCTCGAAAGCTCATTTAATATTCGTCCTAAAACTGTATGAAAAAGACAAAAGCGAAAGCGACTGGGTTCTAATGTTTGTGTATTGTTTATGTATATGATTAACAGTTGATTTTGTTGGGACGCTCAAAAGCTCATTTAATATTCATCCTAAAACTGTATGAAAAAGATGAAAGCGAAAGCGACTGGATTCTAATGTTTATGTATTGTTTATAAATATGATTGACAGTTGATTTTGTTGGGACGCTCAAAAGCTTATTTAATATTCATCCTAAAACTGTATGAAAAAGATGAAAGCGAAAGCAACTGGGTTCTAATGTTTATGTATTGTTTATAAATATGGTTGACAGTTGATTTTGTTGCAACGCTCAAAAGCTCATTTAATATTCATCCTAAAACTGTATGAAAAAGATGAAAGCGAAAGCGACTGGGTTCTAATGTTTATGTATTGTTTATATGTATATGGTTGACAGTTGATTTTGTTGCGAGGCTCGAAAAGCTCATTTAATATTCATCCTAAAACTGTATGAAAAAGATGAAAGCGAAAGCGACTGGGTTCTAATGTTTATGTATTGTTTATAAATATGATTGACAGTTGATTTTGTTGGGACGCTCAAAAGCTTATTTAATATTCATCCTAAAACTGTATGAAAAAGATGAAAGCGAAAGCGACTGGGTTCTAATGTTTATGTATTGTTTATAAATATGGTTGACAGTTGATTTTGTTGGGACGCTCGAAAAGCTCATTTTAAATTCATCCTAAAACTGTATGAAAAAGATGAAAGCAAAAGCGACTGGGTTCTAATGTTTGTGTATTGTTTAGAAATATGGTTGACAGTTGATTTTGTTGCGACGCTCGAAAGCTCATTTAATATTCATCCTAAAACTGTATGAAAAAGATGAAAGCGAAAGCGACTGGGTTCTAATGTTTATGTATTGTTTATAATATGATTGACAGTTGATTTGTTGGACGCTCAAAAGCTCATTTAATATTCATCCTAAAACTGTATGAAAAAGACGAAAGCGAAAGCGACTGGGTTCTAATGTTTATGTATTGTTTATGTATATGATTGAAAGTTGATTTTGTTGCGACGCTCGAAAGCTCATTTAATATTCATCCTAAAACTGTATGAAAAAGATGAAAGCGAAAGCGACTGGGTTCTAATGTTTGTGTATTGTTTAGAAATATGGTTGACAGTTGATTTAGTTGGGGCACTCAAAAGCTTACTTAATATTCATCCTAAAACTGTATGAAAAAGACGAAAGCGAAAGCGACTGGGTTCTAATGTTTGTGTATTGTTTATGTATATGGTTGATAGTTGATTTTGGTGCGACGCTCGAAAGCTCATTTAATATTCGTCCTAAAACTGTATGAAAAAGACAAAAGCGAAAGCGACTGGGTTCTAATGTTTATGTATTGTTTAGAAATATGGTTGATAGTTGATTTTGGTGCGACGCTCGAAAGCTCATTTAATATTCGTCCTAAAACTGTATAGTATGAAAAAGACAAAAGCGAAAGCGACTGGGTTCTAATGTTTGTGTATTGTTTATGTATATGGTTGACAGTTGATTTTGTTGCGACGCTCGAAAAGCTCATTTAATATTCATCCTGAAACTGTATGAAAAAGATGAAAGCGAAAGCGACTGGGTTCTAATGTTTATGTAATGTTTATAAATATGATTAACAGTTGATTTTGTTGGGACGCTCAAAAGCTCATTTAATATTCATCCTAAAACTGTATGAAAAAGACGAAAGCGAAAGCGACTGGGTTCTAATGTTTGTGTATTGTTTATGTATATGATTGATAGTTAATTTTGTTGCGACGCTCGAAAAGCTCATTTAATATTCATCCTAAAACTGTATGAAAAAGATGAAAGCGAAAGCGACTGGGTTCTAATGTTTGTGTATTGTTTATAAATATGATTGACAGTTGATTTTGTTGGTACGCTCAAAAGCTTATTTAATATTCATCCTAAAACTGTATGAAAAAGATGAAAGCGAAAGCGACTGGGTTCTAATGTTTATGTATTGTTTATAAATATGGTTGACAGTTGATTTTGTTGGGACGCTCGAAAAGCTCATTTAATATTCATCCTAAAACTGTATGAAAAAGATGAAAGCGAAAGCGACTGGGTTCTAATGTTTGTGTATTGTTTAGAAATATGGTTGACAGTTGATTTTGTTGCGACGCTCGAAAAGCTCATTTAATATTCATCCTAAAACTGTATGAAAAAGATGAAAGCGAAAGCGACTGGGTTCTAATGTTTATGTATTGTTTATAAATATGATTGACAGTTGATTTTGTTGGGACGCTCAAAAGCTTATTTAATATTCACCCTAAAACTGTATGAAAAAGATGAAAGCGAAAGCGACTGGGTTCTAATGTTTATGTATTGTTTATAAATATGGTTGACAGTTGATTTTGTTGGGACGCTCAAAAGCTCATTTAATATTCATCCTAAAACTGTATGAAAAAGACGAAAGCGAAAGCGACTGGGTTCTAATGTTTATGTATTGTTTATGTATATGATTGACAGTTGATTTTGTTGCGACGCTCGAAAGCTCATTTAATATTCATCCTAAAACTGTATGAAAAATATGAAAGCGAAAGCGGCTGGGTTCTAATGTTTGTGTATTGTTTATGTATATGATTGATAGTTAATTTTGCTGCGACGCTCGAAAAGCTCATTTAATATTCATCCTAAAACTGTATGAAAAAGATGAAAGCGAAAGCGACTGGGTTCTAATGTTTGTGTATTGTTTATAAATATGATTGACAGTTGATTTTGTTGGGACGCTCAAAAGCTTATTTAATATTCATCCTAAAACTGTATGAAAAAGATGAAAGCGAAAGCGACTGGGTTCTAATGTTTATGTATTGTTTATAAATATGGTTGACAGTTGATTTTGTTGGGACGCTCGAAAAGCTCATTTAATATTCATCCTAAAACTGTATGAAAAAGATGAAAGCGAAAGCGACTGGGTTCTAATGTTTGTGTATTGTTTAGAAATATGGTTGACAGTTGATTTTGTTGCGACGCTCGAAAAGCTCATTTAATATTCATCCTAAAACTGTATGAAAAAGATGAAAGCGAAAGCGACTGGGTTCTAATGTTTATGTATTGTTTATAAATATGATTGACAGTTGATTTTGTTGGGACGCTCAAAAGCTTATTTAATATTCACCCTAAAACTGTATGAAAAAGATGAAAGCGAAAGCGACTGGGTTCTAATGTTTATGTATTGTTTATAAATATGGTTGACAGTTGATTTTGTTGGGACGCTCAAATCAAAAGCTCATTTAATATTCATCCTAAAACTGTATGAAAAAGACGAAAGCGAAAGCGACTGGGTTCTAATGTTTATGTATTGTTTATGTATATGATTGACAGTTGATTTTGTTGCGACGCTCGAAAGCTCATTTAATATTCATCCTAAAACTGTATGAAAAATATGAAAGCGAAAGCGACTGGGTTCTAATGTTTGTGTATTGTTTAGAAATATGGTTGACAGTTGATTTAGTTGGGGCGCTCAAAAGCTTATTTAATATTCATCCTAAAACTGTATGAAAAAGACGAAAGCGAAAGCGACTGGGTTCTAATGTTTGTGTATTGCTTATGTATATGATTGACAGTTGATTTTGTTGCGACGCTCGAAAGCTCATTTAATATTCATCCTAAAACTGTATGAAAAAGACGAAAGCGAAAGCGACTGGGTTCTAATGTTTGTGTATTGTTTAGAAATATGGTTGACAGTTGATTTTGTTGGGACGCTCGAAAGCTCATTTAATATTCATCCTAAAACTGTATGAAAAAGATGAAAGCGAAAGCGACTGGGTTCTAATGTTTATGTATTGTTTATAAATATGGTTGACAGTTGATTTTGTTGGGACGCTCGAAAAGCTCATTTAATATTCATCCTAAAACTGTATGAAAAAGATGAAAGCGAAAAGGAAAAGGGTTCTAATGTTTATGTATTGTTTATAAATATGATTGACAGTTGATTTTGTTGGGACGCTCAAAAGCTTATTTAATATTCATCCTAAAACTGTATGAAAAAGATGAAAGCCAAAGCGACTGGGTTCTAATGTTTGTGTATTGTTTATGTATATGATTGACAGTTGATTTTGTTGCGACGCTCGAAAGCTCATTTAATATTCATCCTAAAACTGTATGAAAAAGATGAAACCGAAAGCGACTGGGTTCTAATGTTTATGTATTGTTTAGAAATATGGTTGACAGTTGATTTTGTTGCGACGCTCGAAAGCTCATTTAATATTCATCCTGAAACTGTATGAAAAAGATGAAAGCGAAAGAGACTGGGTTCTAATGTTTGTGTATTGTTTATGTATATGATTGACAGTTGATTTTGTTGCGACGCTCGAAAGCTCATTTAATATTCATCCTGAAACTGTATGAAAAAGACGAAAGCGAAAGCGACTGGGTTCTAATGTTTATGTATTGTTTATGTATATGGTTGACAGTTGATTTTGTTGCGACGCTCGAAAAGCTCATTTAATATTATCCTAAAACTGTATGAAAAAAGATGAAACGAAAGCGACTGGGTTCTAATGTTATGTATTGTTTATGTATATGAGACAGTTTTATTTTGTTGCGACGCTCGAAAGCATCATTAATATTCATCCTAAAACTGTATGAAAAAGATGAAAGCGAAAGCGACTTGGTTCTAATGTTTGTGTATTGTTTATGTATATGATTGACAGTTGATTTTGTTGCGACGCTCGAAAGCTCATTTAATATTCATCCTAAAACTGTATGATAAAGATGAAAGCGAAAGCGACTGGGTTCTAATGTTTATGTTTTGTTTATGTATATGATTGACAGTTGATTTTGTTGGGACGCTCAAAAGCTCATTTAATATTCATCCTAAAACTGTATGAAAAAAAAGAAAGCGAAAGCGACTGGGTTCTAATGTTTATGTATTGTTTAGAAATATGGTTGACAGTTGATTTTGTTGCGACGCTCGAAAAGCTCATTTAATATTCATCCTAAAACTGTACGAAAAAGACGAAAGCGAAAGCGACTGGGTTCTAATGTTTGTGTATTGTTTATGTATATGATTGATAGTTAATTTTGTTGCGACGCTCGAAAAGCTCATTTAATATTCATCCTAAAACTGTATGAAAAAGATGAAAGCGAAAGCGACTGGGTTCTAATGTTTGTGTATTGTTTATAAATGATTGACAGTTGATTTTGTTGGGACGCTCAAAAGCTTATTTAATATTCATCCTAAAACTGTATGAAAAAGATGAAAGCGAAAGCGACTGGGTTCTAATGTTTATGTATTGTTTATAAATATGGTTGACAGTTGATTTTGTTGGACGCTCAAAAGCTTATTTAATATTCACCCTAAAACTGTATGAAAAAGATGAAAGCGAAAGCGACTGGGTTCTAATGTTTATGTATTGTTTATAAATATGGTTGACAGTTGATTTTGTTGGGACGCTCAAAAAGCTCATTTAATATTCATCCTAAAACTGTATGAAAAGACGAAAGCGAAAGCGACTGGGTTCTAATGTTATGTATTGTTTATGTATATGATTGACAGTTGATTTTGTTGCGACGCTCGAAAGCTCATTTAATATTTCATCCTAAAACTGTATGAAAAATATGAAAGCGAAAACGGCGGTGGGTTCTAATGTTTGTGTATTGTTTATGTATATGATTGATAGTTAATTGCTGCGACGCTCGAAAGCTCATTTAATATTCATCCTAAAACTGTATGAAAAAGATGAAAGCGAAAGCGACTGGGGTTCTAATGTTTGTGTCTTGTTTATAAATATGATTGACAGTTGATTTGTTTGGGACGCTCAAAAGCTTATTTAATATTCATCCTAAAACTGTATGAAAAAGAGATGAAAGCGAAAGCGACTGGGTTCTAATGTTTTATTTATTATTGTTTATAAATATGGTTGACAGTTGATTTTGTTGGGACGCTCGAAAAGCTCATTTAATATTCATCCTAAAACTGTATGAAAAAAGATGAAAGCGAAAGCGACTGGGTTCTAATGTTTGTGTATTGTTTAGAAATATGGTTGACAGTTGATTTTGTTGCGACGCTCGAAAGCTCATTTAATATTCATCCTAAAACTGTATGAAAAAGTGAAAGCGAAAGCGACTGGGTTCTAATGTTTATGTATTGTTTATAAATATGATTGACAGTTGATTTTGTTGGGGACGCTCAAAAGCTTATTTAATATTCACCCTAAAAACTGTATGAAAAAGATGAAAGCGAAAGCGACTGGGTTCTAATGTTTATGTATTGTTTATAAATATGGTTGACAGTTGATTTTGTTGGGACGCTCAAATCAAAAGCTCATTTAATATTCATCCTAAAACTGTATGAAAAAGACGAAAGCGAAAGCGACTGGGTTCTAATGTTTATGTATTGTTTATGTATATGATTGACAGTTGATTTTGTTGCGACGCTCGAAAGCTCATTTAATATTCATCCTAAAACTGTATGAAAAATATGAAAGCGAAAGCGACTGGGGTTCTAATGTTTGTGTATTGTTTAGAAATATGGTTGACAGTTGATTTAGTTGGGGCGCTCAAAAGCTTATTTAATATTCATCCTAAACTGTATGAAAAAGACGAAAGCGAAAGCGACTGGGTTCTAATGTTTGTGTATGCTTATGTATATGATTGACAGTTGATTTTGTTGCGACGCTCGAAAGCTCATTTAATTTCATCCTAAAACTGTATGAAAAAGACGAAAGCGAAAGCGACTGGGTTCTAATGTGTGTATTGTTTTAAATATGGTTGACAGTTGATTTTGTTGGGACGCTCGAAAGCTCATTTAATATTCATCCTAAAACTGTATGAAAAAGATGAAAGCGAAAGCGACTGGGTTCTAATGTTTATGTATTGTTTATAAATATGGTTGACAGTTGATTTTGTTGGGACGCTCGAAAAGCTCATTTAATATTCATCCTAAAACTGTATGAAAAAGATGAAAGCGAAAAGGAAAAGGGTTCTAATGTTTATGTATTGTTTATAAATATGATTGACAGTTGATTTTGTTGGGACGCTCAAAAGCTTATTTAATATTCATCCTAAAACTGTATGAAAAAGATGAAAGCCAAAGCGACTGGGTTCTAATGTTTGTGTATTGTTTATGTATATGATTGACAGTTGTTTGTTGCGACGCTCGAAAGTCATTTAATATTCATCTAAAACTGTATGAAAAGATGATGACACCGAAAGCGACTGGGTTCTAATGTTTATGTATTGTTTAGAAATATGTTGACAGTTGATTTTTGTTGCGACGCTCGAAAGCTCATTTAATATTCATCCTGAAACTGTATGAAAAAGATGAAAGCGAAAGAGACTGGGTTCTAATGTTTGTGTATTGTTTATGTATCTGATTGACAGTTGATTTTTGTGGACGCTCGAAAGCTCATTTAATATTCATCCTGAAACTGTATGAAAAAGACGAAAGCGAAAGCGACTGGGTTCTAATGTTTATGTATTGTTTATGTATATGGTTGACAGTTGATTTTGTTGCGACGCTCGAAAAGCTCATTTAATATTCATCCTAAAACTGTATGAAAAAGATGAAAGCGAAAGCGACTGGGTTCTAATGTTTATGTATTGTTTATGTATATGATTGACAGTTGATTTTGTTGCGACGCTCGAAAAGCTCATTTAATATTCATCCTAAAACTGTATGAAAAAGATGAAAGCGAAAGCGACTTGGTTCTAATGTTTGTGTATTGTTTATGTATATGATTGACAGTTGATTTTGTTGCGACGCTCGAAAGCTCATTTAATATTCATCCTAAAACTGTATGATAAAGATGAAAGCGAAAGCGACTGGGTTCTAATGTTTATGTTTTGTTTATGTATATGATTGACAGTTGATTTTGTTGGGACGCTCAAAAGCTCATTTAATATTCATCCTAAAACTGTATGAAAAAAAAGAAAGCGAAAGCGACTGGGTTCTAATGTTTATGTATTGTTTAGAAATATGGTTGACAGTTGATTTTGTTGCGACGCTCGAAAAGCTCATTTAATATTCATCCTAAAACTGTACGAAAAAGACGAAAGCGAAAGCGACTGGGTTCTAATGTTTGTGTATTGTTTATGTATATGATTGATAGTTATTTTGTTGCGACGCTCGCAAAGCTCATTTACATTTCATCCTAAACTGTATGAAAAAGATGAAAGCGAAAGCGACTGGGTTCTAATGTTTGTGTATTGTTTATAAATGATTGACAGTTGATTTTGTTGGGACGCTCAAAAGCTTATTTAATATTCATCCTAAAACTGTATGAAAAAGATGAAAGCGAAAGCGACTGGGTTAACTGGTTCTAATGTTTATGTATTGTTTTATAAATATGGTTGACAGTTGATTTTGTTGGGACGCTCGAAAAGCTCATTAATATTCATCCTAAACTGTATGAAAAGAGGAAAGCGAAGCGACTGGGTTCTAATGTTTGTGTATTGTTTAGAAATATGGTTGGACAGTTGATTTGTTGCGACGCTCGAAAAGCTCATTTAATATTCATCCTAAAACTGTATGAAAAGATGAAAGCGAAAGCGACTGGGGTTCTAATGTTTATGTATTGTTTATAAATATGATTGACAGTTGATTTTGTTGGGACGCTCAAAAGCTTATTTAATATTCATCCTAAAACTGTATGAAAAAGATGAAAGCGAAAGCGACTGGGTTCTAATGTTTATGTATTGTTTATGTATATGGTTGACAGTTGATTTTGTTGCGACGCTCGAAAAGCTCATTTAATATTCATCCTAAAACTGTATGAAAAAGATGGAAAGCGAAAGCGAAGCGACTGTGTTCTAATGTTTATGTATTGTTTATGTATATGATTGACAGTTGATTTTGTTGCGACGCTCGAAAGCTCATTTAATATTCATCCTGAAACTGTATGAAAAGACGAAGACGAAAGCGAAAGCGACTGGGTTCTAATGTTTATGTATTGTTTATGTATATGTTGACAGTTGATTTTGTTGCGACGCTCGAAAAGCTCATTTAATATTCATCCTAAAACTGTATGAAAAAGATGAAAGCGAAAGCGACTGGGTTCTAATGTTTATGTATTGTTTATGTATATGATTGACAGTTGTTTTGTTGCGACGCTCGAAAAGCTCATTTACGATTCATCCTAAAAACTGTATAAAAAAGATGAAAGCGCGAAAGCGACTGGGTTCTAATGTTTATGTATGTTTATGTATATGATTGACAGTTGATTTTGTTGCGACGCTTCGAAAAGCTCATTTAATATTCATCCTTAAAACTGTACGAAAAAGACGAAAGCGAAAGCGACTGGGTTCTAATTTTGTGTATTGTTTATGTATATGATTGGATAGTTAATTTTGTGCGACGCTCGAAAAGCTCATTTAATATTCATCCTAAAACTGTATGAAAAAGATGAAAGCGAAAGCGACTGGGTTCTAATGTTTGTATATTGTTTATAAATGATTGACAGTTGATTTTGTTGGGACGCTCAAAAGCTTATTTAATATTCATCCTAAAACTGTATGAAAAAGATGAAAGCGAAAGCGACTGGGTTCTAATGTTTATGTATTGTTTATAATATGGTTTGACAGTTGATTTTGTTGGGACGCTCGAAAAGCTCATTTAATATTCATCTAAAACTGTATGAAAAAGATGAAAGCGAAAGCGACTGGGTTCTAATGTTTGTGTATTGTTTAGAAATATGGTTGACAGTTGATTTTGTTGCGACGCTCGAAAAGCTCATTTAATATTCATCCTAAAACTGTATGAAAAAGATGAAAGCGAAAGCGACTGGGTTCTAATGTTTATGTATTGTTTATAAATATGATTGACAGTTGATTTTGTTGGGACGCTCAAAAAGCTTATTTAATATTCATCCTAAAACTGTATGAAAAGATGAAAGCGAAAGCGACTGGGTTCTAATGTTTATGTATTGTTTATAAATATGGTTGACAGTTGATTTTGTTGGGACGCTCGAAAAGCTCATTTAATATTATCCTAAAACTGTATGAAAAAGATGATTGAAAGCGAAAGCGACTGGGTTCTAATGTTATGTATGTTTTTTTATAAATATGATTGACAGTTGATTTTGTTGGGACGCTCAAAAGCTTATTTAATATTCATCCTAAAACTGTATGAAAAAGATGAAAGCGAAAGCAACTGGGTTCTAATGTTTATGTATTGTTTATAAATATGGTTGACAGTTGATTTTGTTGCAACGCTCAAAAGCTCATTTAATATTCATCCTAAAACTGTATGAAAAAGATGAAAGCGAAAGCGACTTGGTTCTAATGTTTATGTATTGTTTATATGTATATGGTTGACAGTTGATTTTGTTGCGAGGCTCGAAAAGCTCATTTAATATTCATCCTAAAACTGTATGAAAAAGATGAAAGCGAAAGCGACTGGGTCTAATGTTTATGTATTGTTTATAAAATTGTTGACAGTTGATTTGTTGGGACGCTCAAAGCTTATTTAATATTCATCCTAAAACTGTATGAAAAGATGAAAAGCGAAAGCGACTGGGTTCTAATGTTTATGTATTGTTTATAAATATGGTTGACAGTTGATTTTGTTGGGACGCTCGAAAAGCTCATTTAATATTCATCCTAAAACTGTATGAAAAAGATGAAAGCGAAAAGGAAAAGGGTTCTAATGTTTATGTATTGTTTATAAATATGATTGACAGTTGATTTTGTTGGACGCTCAAAAGCTTATTTATATTCATCCTAAAACTGTATGAAAAAGATGAAAGCCAAAGCGACTGGGTTCTAATGTTTGTGTATTGTTTATGTATATGATTGACAGTTGATTTTGTTGCGACGCTCGAAAGCTCATTTAATATTCATCCTAAAACTGTATGAAAAAGATGAAACCGAAAGCGACTGGGTTCTAATGTTTATGTATTGTTTAGAAATATGGTTGACAGTTGATTTTGTTGCGACGCTCGAAAGCTCATTTAATATTCATCCTGAAACTGTATGAAAAAGATGAAGCGAAAGCGACTGGGGTTCTAATGTTTGTGTATTGTTTATGTATATGATTGACAGTTGATTTTGTTGCGACGCTCGAAAGCTCATTTAATATTCATCCTGAAACTGTATGAAAAAGACGAAAGCGAAAGCGACTGGGTTCTAATGTTTATGTATTGTTTATGTATATGGTTGACAGTTGATTTTGTTGCGACGCTCGAAAAGCTCATTTAATATTCATCCTAAAACTGTATGAAAAAGATGAAAGCGAAAGCGACTGGGTTCTAATGTTTATGTATTGTTTATGTATATGATTGACAGTTGATTTTGTTGCGACGCTCGAAAAGCTCATTTAATATTCATCCTAAAACTGTATGAAAAAGATGAAAGCGAAAGCGACTTGGTTCTAATGTTTGTGTATTGTTTATGTATATCATTGACAGTTGATTTGGTTGCGACGCTCGAAAGCTCATTTAATATTCATCCTAAAACTGTATGAAAAAGATGAAAGCGAAAGCGACTGGGTTCTAATGTTTATGTTTTGTTTATGTATATAATTGACAGTTGATTTTGTTGGGACGCTCAAAAGCTCATTTAATATTCATCCTAAAACTGTATGAAAAAGACGAAAGCGAAAGCGACTGGGTTCTAATGTTTATGTATTGTTTAGAAATATGGTTGACAGTTGATTTTGGTGCGACGCTCGAAAGCTCATTTAATATTCATCCTAAAACTGTATGAAAAAGATGAAAGCCAAAGCGACTGGGTTCTAATGTTTGTGTATTGTTTATGTATATGATTGACAGTTGATTTTGTTGCGACGCTCGAAAATTCATTTAATATTCATCCTAAAACTGTATGAAAAAGATGAAAGCGAAAGCGACTGGGTTCTAATGTTTATGTATTGTTTAGAAATATGGTTGACAGTTGATTTTGTTGCGACGCTCGAAAGCTCATTTAATATTCATCCTAAAACTGTATGAAAAAGACGAAAGCAAAAGCGACTGGGTTCTAATGTTTGTGTATTGTTTATAAATATGATTGACAGTTAATTCGGTGCAATTGTTTTGATTTAGCCAATTAGCGCGCTCAAAAGCTCATTTAATATTCATCCCAAATCTGGAAGAAAAGTTCAAAGCGGTGCGCCAACCTTGGCAGATTCTCTTCTGGTGTCATGGCCTTTAGATTTAATACGTCGCAGAGTATCAGAATATGCTTGGAAATTAGTGATGCAATGCAAATTTTAGTTTGTCTTCCTTTTATCTTGTTCTCTTTCATTTTTTAAAGTTATTAACGGCTTAATAATTTCCTAGGTAACAATGAATTGTATAGACTTTTTCCTAATCGCGGTACCATTTTGACTCCAAACATTAGCAGTGAATACGTTACGTAATGATTCCAAACAAATAGCAGCATAAGAACTTGATAGCGGATCATTTTCCGCCTGCTTAAGATTTCTTATCTCCTTTTGTTAAACAAAGCGTCTACACATCAAGCCTAAAAATACAGATACAATCATTAGGCTGCCAAGTTCGAGAATGTCAAATAACCAAACGACTTACAAATAAAATTTGTAAAAATTATAATAAAATTGTATTTGTAAGTCGTTGAATAGCCTAATGATTGTGCATGTGTTTAGCTTGGCTTGCAGACACGTGCGTGGCAAAATTAATAAAGACTAATGACAAGTCGATAAATGTATTGAGAAAGTCGATATAGAGAGAAAGTCGATATATCTATTGGGAATGGCTTGTAAATTGTCTTTTCACAATTAGAGTGCTCCATACTTCCACAGAGCGAATTATTTTGTTAACAATAATTTTCAAATTACCGATGTAGGTACGGTATTGTGTAACTATGACTCGATCTTTCTCATTACAGTATTACCATCCGAAAATTAAGACTTTAAAACCCTAATATTCTAGAGTCCTATACTTCCACTGATACACACCAGTAAAAGCAAGTAAAAAATTTGACTATTTAACTCATTGGATCATTTTCTTATTTGCTGACGTATTTAGACCAAATTTGTAAAATATTCGGCGTATAAAAACTTTCCTTTCATCGACCTGTCAAGAGAACAGCCGCCATCTTAAATTTGACATGGGTGGTTAGTTTTTCTTGGACCCATCACAGTGAGCAGTCACTATTTCAAACTAGACGTGGATGGAAACCCTTTATCCGGCGCCCACCTAGAAAGCTATTACAAAAATCCCAAATGATTTGGACTCGAACAAGATTTTGATTCCAAGAAAACTGTTGTCCTTTTTAATTCATTTTCGTCACCATCATTAAATAGGCAAAAAATAATGGTCTTAAACTCTTTTTCGTTCTTTATGTTTGTATAAACTAAAAATTTTAATACTTCCATTGGGCCATTTTATTTTATTTCCATACAAGAGGGTGGATGAACATTTCCAGGGGGTAGTCTGAGTAGAATTTCCAGGGAGTCTGTCTAAAGGAATGGGTTTTTATTTTTCCAGGGGGTAAAAACTTGTTTTTAAATCTCCAGGGGTTTCAGCATGACTTTAGTTCGTCCACCCTCACTTAAAAGGTCGGAAAATAATTTTTCTAAGGGTTTATCTGAAAATTTTACAATTTTCCAGGGGGTAACCACACATTTCAAAGAATGTTTTCGAGATGCGAAAAAGTTCGTCTACCCCCGGAGATTTTTAATGGAACAACCCATTTTCCTTTTTACTAAAGTATTTAATTTGTTGATAATTTTATGTTTGCTTCAGAAGTATTTCTCATTCAATTTTAAAAATAATTTTATCAAGTTTATAAACTCTCGTGAGCCTTGTTACAGAGAGCTAAAAAGTCATCTATCTTTACTAAAGAAGGGGATATTTCGAACGGTAGATTCAACCCTTGTGGAAAATTTGATCACTTAAAGGAAAGCAAAACCACAATGAGGCTGTTCTACCATTCTGCCATTATGCTACCCATTTCCATATTAGGTATCATTGGAAATAGTTTATCTCTATTTTGCATTTTGAAAACCAATCGTAGAGGCGTCCAACGAGTATCTCATCGACTTTTATTGGCATTGGTGATATGCGATTTATTGACGTGTCTACTTATATTACCAGCTAAAAGCATCGTATATTTTGCTACCCCTACTATGACAATTAAACCTGTTGTTGTGCTCTATTTAGACGCCCTTAACGGTTATTGGACAAACACTTTAATCCTAGCTATTGCTTTGAATCGCTTCATCCATATCAAATACCCTTTTTCATACAATGGTATCGTTACGGAATCAAGAACTAATATGTTGATCATTTTCATTGAGATCTCAGGACCCATTATAACAGCTTTCGTCTTCTTAGTTGATATTGACGTCTTTGGTATCTGGTGTTCAATTGTATGCACTGCACAGTATTCTGTTCTCATTATATTCTATGTGTTGATCATAAAAGAAGCTCGTGCCTCCGGAAGAAGGGTTCGAGATAGGGGTAGGGTCAATAAAGGGCCTGGAACTAGTAATCGAGACAGTGGAACACGGAGAGCTACACTTAACGTTATTATGCTGCTCAGTATAACATTCTCGTTTCAAGCATGTTTATATTTTATGGTGGTCCGCTTCGCGTTCATTCAAACACAGAAGAATCTGGATGGAATTGACATCGGTGCGAGAATATTTGAATTGAATTGTTTAGCGAATCCTTTGCTGTATATCCTTAGAAATCCTTCGTACAAAAGAGTCATTCTTCGCCTCTTGAGGTTGAATAGAGTATCGCAACAACAAAATGCGCGAATTGAAATGAACAAAAATGGGCATAGACCTTAAATCGCATTGTTCTCGAGTCAACCTTAATTAAGCCATTTATAATCATTACAATCAAGTGATGACCTAATCTCACAGAATCTCACGACCTGACCTGATTGTCAGCCAAAACATTAAAAACTGCTTTTTGCTTGAAGCGACTGGGTTCTAATGTTTGTGTATTGTTTATGTATATAATTGACAGTTGATTTTGTTGGGACGCTCAAAAGCTCATTTAATATTCATCCTAAAACTGTATGAAAAAGATGAAAGCGAAAGCGACTGGGTTCTAATGTTTATGTATTGTTTATAAATATGGTTGACAGTTGATTTTGGTGCGACTCTCGAAAGCTCATTTAATATTCATCCTAAAACTGTATGAAAAAGACAAAAGCGAAAGCGACTGGGTTCTAATGTTTGTGTATTGTTTATGTATATAATTGACAGTTGATTTTGGTGCGTTTGTCTTACTTTAGCCAATCAGTGCGCTCAAAAGCTCATTTAATATTCATTATAAAAGTCGATATATGTATAGAGGAAGTCGATATAGAGAGAAAGTTGATATATCTATTGGGAATGGCTTGTAAATTGTCTTTTCACAATTAGAGTGCTCGATACTTCTACAGAGCGAATTATTTTGTTAACAATAATTTTCAAATTACCGATGTAGGTGCGGTATTGTTTAACTATGACTCGATCTTTGTCATTACAGTATTATCACCCGAAAATTAAGACTATAAAATTAAAACCCTAATATGCTAGAGTCCTATACTTTCATTGATACACACGTGTGAAAACAAGTCGAAAATTTGACAATATCAACTCATTGGATGAATTGCTAATTTGCAAAAATATTCGGCGTATGAAAACTTCAAAATAGATGATACTCGAATTTCCGGCGAAAAATGAATTTCAAGTTAAATATATCTAAGGAAGAATTAAACCTAGATTTCTATATCATTTTTAGTATATCATACCTGGTGTGGTTTGACCCATAATAGTTTTTGATTTGGTTGGACTTTTGCGATCCTTCTTGCCCTTTTTGCCTTTTGGATTGTGTTTTTGTGAGTCACTGGCGCCACTTTTTCTTGCTTGCTGTTCTCATGGTTCTCCTCTTCTTGGACGTCGTACGCCGCCTTCAAAGGAATAGAAAACATAATCATTTTGAGATCACGGAAGAAAAAGCCCCTGCTCAATGCACTTTATATAAACCCTGGGGTCAGTTTCTTAATCTTGGCCCAGCAAAATTAAAGTGGTCGGTCCCCAAGAAGCACGACTCAACAATAGCGGTGTAATGCATCGAGAGTACTAGATCTAACTTTCCTGAACACCTGTGATGTAGAGCGCTATTTGACGTCAGGGTTTTTGAAGGTCATTGCCCCCCCCCTTAGCGGCAAGCCGTTCAAGACGAAATTGCCCGATATAAAATGGTAGATGCTGGGGATGAGCTGGAGTTTTTATAAGATACTTCACTAATTGGTCAGATGACGCGTTCTTTAGAAAAAGTAATGAAATTAATTTAACGACCAACCAAATCACATAAGAGCTTGTAAAAACTCCAGCTTGTCCCAGATGATGGCGGTGAAGGACTGTCAAAACAACCCTTTCAAGGAGAATGTGCTTGGTTCTTCTGTAAATGGTCTTTGAAACATTGGTGTGCAGTAAAAAGACAAAAATCAGGACGTTTATTGCTTGGCTGGGAGATGTTTGAGATGTTTAATGTTGACCCTCTGGATAGAATAATCGAATTATTGTATTAGTAAGCTTTTTTTGAACTAATTATTTTAGCGTTCCTTCCAAATTTTAGATTAAAAAAAACGTAATTTTAAATAACGTGCATCACTGCTACGACAATTCCTTATTTCTGATACTCCAACCTCCCACAATACAATATATTACAATATATTATCCAGAAAGCTACTAAACGCATCCTGCAACCCCGTCGTAAAGTAGAAAAATTAGTGACCCTTTTGAATAGCACATGATGAACTTGAAATGAAAAAGGACCGGAAAAGCATATAATGACAAGCGAATGGTGGAATAATAGAAATTTACATTATTCCCTCAAAAATTACATCGCATCCAATTAAAAGGTCGTGCCTAAATGTATGAAAAGCGTGATACACGAACAAGAAAATCTAATTATCCGTCTAAAATACGATTCTCTTACCTAGACTCAAATTTTTCATAGGCCCGATTGTAGCAAAACAAAACAACAAAAGATTAGTGCTCAGGTCCTAAAAAAAACCCCAGATATTCACCCAAGGAACAAGTGTGCCAAATTTTTAAGCCGAATCCGATAATTTTTGGAAGTCTCCAGGCTGCCCAAAAGATTTAGCCTCGTTTCGGCGAAAGCTCGTCCACAGGCCCCAAAAATCAAAGTTTTTGAACAATGGAATAGATATTCCAAGATATGAACCCAAGGAGCAAATGTGGAAAATTTCAGCCAAATCCGATGGTTTTTAAAGTCTCCAGGCTGCCCCAAAGATTTAGCCCCGTTATAAGACAAAGATAAATTTGACGTCAAACAGAAAGGTTGTGCAGAATATTCAATAAAATTTCAAAAATATGGAAAAAACAGCCAAATTTCAACCAAAAACGACATCACCTGGCAAGATCCTGATCCCTGATGAAGATGCGAGTGACAACAATCGATGTACCGAACATAAATGTATAACAGATGATGAAAAAATGAGAGTTAG
This sequence comes from Clytia hemisphaerica, assembly GCF_902728285.1. Taxonomy (NCBI): domain Eukaryota; kingdom Metazoa; phylum Cnidaria; class Hydrozoa; order Leptothecata; family Clytiidae; genus Clytia; species Clytia hemisphaerica. The sequence goes on along the minus strand of NW_027103737.1, from coordinate 141,708 downwards.
ATGTCATAAATGCCAACGAACGCTACATTATGCCTGCACTGGACTACCACCTTACCAGTTAAATATGTTTTTAAATAAAGGTTACCGAAAATACGTGTGTATAACTTATTGCTCTCCGGCAAAAGACCTCGATAGGAAAGTTCATAATCAGGCGGAAAGAATTAAATTGAAGCGTGTGAAAGCATAATGAAAGTTAAAAGTGAGAGCGAAAAAAGACTCAATACAAGCAAGCTAGATGCTGAATGGACCTAACTGATGATGAAAGTTAGATAGCAATGCGAGGAGAAAAATGAAAAAAATCAGTCAAAAAATATAGCATTTAGCGAAAATGCATAACGCAATAAATTCATCATTGATTGTTGATGGGGAGAGAGGGAAGGGTTGTAGGGAAAAAATAAATAGAAAGTTCTGGTTGCAAAAATCAGTTTTACTGATAATTGAATCATGCTTGATGGTGAGCATTGTCACGGGCGGGCCGCTACGGCTCAATAAGTAACTCCCGACTAAAGTCCTCAACAGCAATATTTATATTTGTCCCCGGATTAGTTCAGGATTCCAAGTTATAATTGGAAGGGAACCGGTTAGGTATTATAGAATTCAAAGTACGAGTAGAGACAAGGTTTAGATTTAATGCATTAATTCTTCCATAAATAAATAAATGTAAAGTTCACGTAAAAGTCTCTGTAATTAATTCAGTCCATAGTCCGTTTCTGCCATTTAACATTAACCCTCCGCTGTTGGCTCAGCGGAGACTCTGCTTCATTTCGTCCATGCCATTTCACCGTAACCCTCCGCTGTTGGCTCAGCGGAGCCTCTGCCTCATTTCGTCAGTACCATAAATGCGTGTAAGGATTAAATGAAGCAGAGGCTCCGCTGAGCCAACAGCGGAGGGTTACGGCCTCCGCTGTTGGCTCAGCGGAGCCTCTGCTTCATTTAATCCTTACACGCATTTATCTGCGTCATGTCACATGTGTTTTTAGTGTCAAACAATAAATCTCCCCAAATAGGGAGAACCTACCTCGTTCAGAGGCAGTTTGAAAGACCCCGTTCGTTTGTCTGTTTTTCGTATTTCGTTTGGAAATGCACAATATGTGCATAGTGGCTTTCCACAGTTCATCACGTGACCTTTGTTATCAATAATGTTTTTGTCTGAAAAACATAGAAATATAAGGAAAAACCCAATAAAAATTTCCGGCATTTTCAACCGGAAAAAAAAATTTCTCAAAAATCGAACTCGGCCATGTTTTGAGCATTGTGAATACGCATCTTTCGGCAAATAATCAGAAAAAACTAAGGATGGAAATTCGAGAAAATGTCAAAAAACCGGTTTTTCCGGCATATTTCCGGCATTTTCGGACGGAAAAACTTTTTTTTTTTAAATCGGGCTCCGTAACATTTTAGGTATTGTCATTTCGCATGAGTGTGCACAATCTCATAAAAAAAATAAAGTACAGCTCGAGAAATTCAAGAAATACTGTCTTTCCGGCAAAAATAGGTTGTTAATTTTCAAATAGTTCCGGCTTCAAAAATTAATTTTATTGAAAATTGAAACATGCTTGATGATGGGCATTGCTATTAATAATGTTTTTGAATGAATAAACAACGAATTATAAGGAAAAAGTCCAATGAAAATCTAGAAAAACGGCGATTTCCAGCATGTTTCCGGCATTTTCGGCCGGAAAAAAATTTTTCTCAAAAATCAGACTAGGCCATGTTTTGGGCATTGCTAATACGCATCTATGAGTAAAAAAACTATTGATGAAATCTCGAGAAAATGCCACAAAAAACGGTTTTTCCGGCATATTGCCGGCATTTTTGGCCGGAAAAAAGTGTTTCTCGAAAATCGGGCTCCGTCACATTTTAGGTATTGACATTTTGCATCAGTGTGTAAAATTTAATGAAAAAATATAAAGTACAGCTCGAGTAAATCAAGAAATACCGTTTTTCCGGCGAAAATGGGCTGCTCCACGATTTTTAGAAAGTTCCGGCTTCAAAGCTCAGTTCTATTGATGATTGAACCATGCTTCATGGTGGGCATTGTTATTAATAATGTTTTTGTGTGAAAAAACAACGAAATATAAGGAAAAAGTCCGATGAAAATCTGCAAAAACGGCGATTTCCGGCATATTTCCGGCATTATCGACCGGAAAGAATTTTTTCTCGGCCCAGTTTTGGGCATTGCTAATACGCATCTTTGAGCAAAAAATTAGAAAAAACTAATGATGAAATCTTAAGAAAATGCCAAAAAACCGGGTTTTCCGGCATATTTCCGGCATTTTCGGCCGGAAAGAATTTTTTTCGAAAATTGGGCTCCGTCACATTTTGGGAATTACCATTTTGCATCATTGTGCCAAAAATCAGAAAAAACTAATGAGCCAATCTCGAGAAAAGCTGGTAACAGACGGACGGACGGACGGACAAAAGTTAATTTATAGGACTTCCAGGTAGGTCCAACAACCCCGTGGGTAAAAACTAAAACCGCTTTTTTGGCAATTTTGAATCCTTTTGGTGGTGTTTTTAAAGCACATTAATGGTATATCAGACTAATTTTACCCTAAAAAAGTCGTTTTGCGGTATCGTTTGAAAACTACCATTTTGGTGACTTAGAAATACCTTTTCGGGGAAAAAAAATTCTTTGGAAGTATTTTTTTCATACCTCAAGCTACCTGAAAGTACCTGTAAGGTATCAATGAAAAAATACCTTATAGTTTTTTTTTTAAATTTGTACCTTTAAAGGGTCGTTCGTTTTGCGGTATCAATAAAATAAACCTTTAAAGGTACTAAATTGAACCGCTAAAACTTTCAGTGAACGGTTAGAACCTTTTTGATCATATCCTTGAACTAGTTTGGTCACATCGTACGAAGAGACCCCAATATCAACTATGTGCACAAGGCCTAAAAGATGGCGCGATCTAATCCGAGAAGACACAGTGATCTCACTTCTTACTGCTGAGCGCCGTGCCCGTGACAGAGAGAGGTGGAAAGAGCTTGTCTTCAAGAAGTGTACAAAGATCCTCGAGGGATTATGCACTTAAGTCAAGTAAGTCAAGATCAAGGACAACGTCTTTTCTCGAAAAGGGAAAAACTTTATCCCCCATCCACTACATTTTTTTCACTGAAAATTCGGAGGAGTAAATTCTTGTTGCTAAAGGCCTGATCACGTGTCGAAATCTCTCAATAATTCAGATGAGATGGAGTTTTTATAAGATACTGGCGATTTGAAGTAATAAAAATGACGTGTTCTTTAGAAAAAGCAACAAAACTGTTTTATTACTGATAAACGACCAAACAAATCAAATAGGAGCTTGTAAAAAACTCCGTCTCGTCCCCAATAATTGGGGAAGCTTTTCGATTTCAATGAAAAAGAAGAGTAGACGAATAAAGCACAAGAACTAACCCTTTATTATTTACGTTCCCAATTACTGGAAAACATGATTTTCATTTCTCACTGAGAATATTCATATCTTGTTACGAAAAACTTGAAATTAAATTAAAAAACTTTTCTTTCATAAGAAAAAAGCGATCATTCCAGATTATTTAGCAGGGTTCGAATGAAATCTACAATAGGCTTGTGACAAAAAAAGGCGAGCTGGTAATTGGGATTTAAGGATGAAAATTCACGAATTATGTACGATTGCAAAAGGTATTCTTTGACCGATGTGACCCAAAAAATACTTTTCAAAATTTAATCGTATATTTCGAAATTTGCTTTGGGAAACAGAAAATGAAAAGAAAGTATAGAAATGTTTTTGAAACATAGAAACAAAAGGCAGTAGCATGGTTCATAGAAAAGCCGCTAATAGAATATATCCGAGAATTGAAAAATTTAGATACGATATTAATTAATCAATCTTTTTTGTTATAGTTTGAGGGTGAAAATGGAATTTTGGGTTTGGGGAAATGAAATTTAAGCTTGTGGGAAATTCTGCAAGGAAGTAAACGACAGGCTGGGAAACCAAGAAAATTACGAGTCGAAACGTAGAACAAGAAAGGGAAAATAAAAAGGAAAGGAGTTGGAGAGATATTGAATCGCCGAAAAAATAATCAACTTTAAAAGCATCAAGCCAACCATCGACGATACGAAAAATCACCGAAATGGATAAAGAACTGTTTACAAATTTCATCATCTACATTGCAGTGACTCTTTCTATCTTGATTACTTTAGTCAACGTCATATGCATCACAGTCATATTAGCATGTCCGAAACTCCGCCAGAAACCGCCCATGGTGTTCATCGTCAACCTACTTGCCACCCATCTACTTCAGGGCGTTTTTGTGCTCCCTATATACGCTGTTAAAAAATCTAAAGATTATCCGTTAGATTTATACCCTTTCGTTTGTGATGCATGGCGGTTATCTTATATGCTTACGTTTTACGGCACGTGTATCAACGTATTACTGGTCGCCGTTGATCGTTACGTAGCAACCAAATATGCAATGTCAGCAAAAATCGTATTGACAACAAAGAGATGCCGCATCATATGTGCTGTTGCATGGATTTATATCACAGCGCTTTGCTTGATTCCATTCATCCCGTTAGAGCGCTCAAGATCGTTGAAGACTTCCAAATGTAATTACAATCAACCCAAGCAATGGACTATTTTTATGTTAATGGCAAATACGGTGGTCCCTTTTTTGTTGGTGACGCTTATTTATGCGTATATTATACAGATCTTAAGGCAAACATCATCTACCCTACAGAAGGTATGCATGCAAATTACACCCTGTCTCTATGGGCAAGTGGATTCTCTCCTCCAGTAACTTCCGAGGCAATAATTAATTTTATGAGCTGTCGATTATATAATTAATACTAATTTCTTCTTCACTAAAAAGATCACAGGCAGTGTTGAAATCGCCTAGGAAATGGGATGATACAGAATGGCACGAATATGTCATTGGAAAATTGGAGGGATTTTGAAATTTTACATCAAATGAGAATTTTTATTTGAACCTCAGTGGAAAGAAAGGAAAAGTTAGTCACCCCTTTTGAATGCTATGAAATATCTTAAAATCTTAATATCCTAACAGCCTGACCGAGAGATAGAGATGCACTTTTAATGAAAACAAATTATACTTAAAAACTCTTATTGTTTACAGGTCAATTCAATTCGTAACGAAACACCACGCAAAAAAATTAAAGGAGGTCAACCAAAAACATCTTCTCCAATCAACAAGAAATTGACATGGCTTACCATAAAAATCACACTGACCTACGGCGTGACGTGGCTTCCCAGTATTGTCTATTACAACATTGTCACCATCGCACCTGACACGTTTAGCGCGGAATTCTACGTGTCGGACACGGAAAGTTTGATCACGTTTTTCATCAAATATATCACGTTTTTCGATGCTGTTCTTGCGCCAATTATTTATTGTCATCAAAGTAGAGATTTCCGAAGAGCATTTCGTGATTTCAGAGCAAGAATAATGAGAAATTGGTACGCTTTTGGGAAGCAATAAACAGTGGCCTAAGCAAAATCTTTTGTATCAGATAAAAATGAACTACAAATAAGGCAAGATTCTTCAAATTTTGCAGAATTTTATTGAATTTTGAGACAGGAAAAGCCTGTTTTGTCACCGAAAAAGAAGTCCGGCTGGGAGGGAAGAACATAGTACAAGGTCTTTGAGAAACCTTTTCCATAAAGATGAATTTGTCGTGTCGTTCGCCACAACACCAGACCGTAACACGAGAACGTAACATCAGACCGTAACACGAGAACGTAACATCAGACCGTAACACGAGAACGTAACATCAGAGTAACGACGAGACCGTAACACGAGAACGTAACATCAGAACGTAACACGAGAACGTAACATCAGACCGTAACACGAGACCGTAACACGAGAACGTAACACCAGAACGTAACACGAGAACGTAACACGAGAACGTAACACGAGAACGTAACACGAGAACGTAACATCAGAACGTAACACGAGAACGTAACATCAGAACGCAACACGAGAACGTAGCACAACCACTTCAGTCTAAAAGGCTGCCAGCATCCTTTTGATTTGTTTTGTTAGCCCTTTGAGCATCTTGGTGGAGTGACATCACAAAATTTGAGCAAAAGCATGGTTGGCCCTCGCGGTGTCAAAAGCCCCCCCAAAATGAAAATGCGGAAATGGAAGTAAATAGGGGATACTTCTTTCGGCATTCAAGGAATGATGACGTCATCATGTAGCAAAGACGTCATCAATTATGCCGAAATTTTTACCAAAGATGCCAATTTACATTGTATGCACACTTGCAAAATCGGGCAAATATTCGAAAGTTATCAAAATTTTTAGATACTCGAAGAGTTACTGGGGTTTGGACCTACAACTTCTGGGAATTGAACGAAAAAATATCAACGTGAAAAAGAAAGAACTGTTTAATAAAGCTTTCTTTCTAAATTATCTTTATGAAAAATATCGTCGTTGATATATAAAAGTCTTGTATATATTTTTAAAAATATTGGTAGTATCTTCTTTTCAAAATTCTAATCTAATACACCCGTAAATAAATACACAATATACCTCTGTTTAGGAAAAAAACAACAAATAAATTTACAAAATGAATTTCGGACTAACTGTCCGGGAAAATAATGTGTCAATGTTTAAACTGGATTCAATAACCTGAGTTTTCTAACCATCAGCGATTCAGGATTCTTATGGCTTATCCTGTTAGGGACTGAAGGTTTCATTCAAACTTGTTTTCGATTGAAGTAAATAATGTAATGAGGACTAAGTACTTATTCAAGACGAGTTAGTATTATCTCGGTCATTCCTTGATGTTTGCGACTCAATCTTTAACGTGAAAGCATCTGAAAATATATTTTATAAGATCATTTCTATCGAACGTTTTCATTCTTTGCTTCATAGCAATATGATAGTGCCGTAGCTACCGAGTGCCGTAGCTACAGAGGTCCGAGAGGGGTGCAAGACAGGGGGCATGAGGGAATTTATCCGTCTCCCCCTGCTTTTGAGAAATGGTTGGACTACGCAATAGCATAGGGTATATAATACACCCTCTACTCAATTTCAAAATAGTTTGGAGATTAAGAGGTAAGCATAATCCACCGACACTTAATATTTTAGCACCATTGTTTTCAAATAATCTAACCATAAGCTCTTCGGCTATGTATGCCAAGCCTATCATATTCGGTCATCCACGCTTTATATGACACGTGGTAATTATCAAACCAAAATTGTTGTTAATTTTTTTCAGCCTGAATTAAGCTTGTCATACCTGAGTATGAAGTTTTGCCACTTTCCTTTTTTAAATCAAGGGTTTAGTTTTAGGTAATAGAGGTTTCCCATGTTTTGTTAAGTTACGTAATTCCTGCCATTATGAAAGCAAACGTTCGATTTGCGCAAGGGGTTTCCTCTACAGATTCAAACGTTTGTTGTGGAACGGTGGAAGTTACGTAACTTAACTAAATTGATGCTGATAAAGGTCGTGAGAGGGAATAAAGCAATAAAATGCAATAAAACTCTAGTTACACACTCTGATGTGATCTTGAGAATTACACCTTGATTGAAAGAAGGTTTTTTAAAGGTTCAAAGAAATTTCGAACCTCAAAAGCCTTGAGGAGCTTCCGCATTGACCATTTGGTCTTCAATATCACAGATTTTGTGCGTGTGTGCTTTCAGCAAAATAATAAAAACATCATATAGTGTCAATGAAACAGATACTTAAGGTAATAAAAACATCTCATTAAGCCAGGATTAGCCACACCTTGAACATAGACAATGAGAGATAGAGAAAACCTATCGTCTCCGCGAACTTGGCATCGCCTCGTGAATATTTATAGTGTTTTTCAGTGTGTTGAAATGAAAGAGTCCGTCGTTTCCAAGTTACGTAACTTTAATTATTTTTACTCTTAGCTCCTTGTTGAAATACCTTACTCGTAACTTTTGAATGTTTGAACAGTTCTACCAAGGGCAGGTATCGCGATGACGTCATTTCCAGCCAATCATATCGCTCTGATTCAGAACCCATTCAAAAATAAAATTTTCAATAGTTTCGTTTTTTAAAAATCATTCTGTGCATAGTAAGTGTAGTTTTACCAATAAACGTGCACCCAATTCCAAGTGCATGGTATCGACCAATCGCAAACCAGGAAGCTTTCGTCTCGACCAATGTAATGTACTCTCCATTGTTCCAAGCCATCCAATCAAACCTTGGTTTATCGCGTTCAATTACGAGATTTTTGTGAAATGATTTTATTACGTTGTGACATAGCGTGCGAATTTTGTGAGATCGCGCGGGCGATATTTTGTAAAGTGCGTCCCTTTTTGTAGGCGAATCTGAAGCGTTTATTGGTATGGACGATTTTTCTTTGAACCTGAAATGACAAAAACATAGAGTTTTACGATGTGTAATTTGTCCTTGGCTTCCTGTTAATCTTCAGTCAGATAAAATTATTTTTTTCAGATTGTGGACCTAAATCACACTATAGTGACAAATGCAGAAAATCAATAAAAATTGGTTCCCCGATAGAAAATTCCCATGATAGTAAAGAAAGACCCCATATCATGTCACTAGTAAAGCGAAGTGATTAAAAAATTTGAAACTCTTTTGGAGAAAAAAAGAAGCGTTACATCTTGAGGGAAAGCCAATAAAATGTTATGTATGTCAAAAAGCTAGTCTGGTTATACCCCTCTTCTCACAGACCCGGTAGGATTTTTTCAGCCAATGAGCATAAAAATAACGGACTGAAACTCGATGGTGATTGATATTCCCATATGTTTTATGGCTTGTGATGTCAATTCTTTTGTTTTTAAGTCAGACAATAAGGCGTAGTGTTATAGTGGTTATCATCCTTGATTCCCGCCTGGGAGGCCCGAGATCGATACCCACCGTGTCTCTACGATTCACTTGGCAAGTGAATTTACCTTCGCCCGGGTCAACCCATGCCATGTGAGGGGAATTGGGTACCATTACTCTGATAAAAGAGTGTGGGTAGATTAGACAAACATTGTGACGTGCCGTGGCACTCGTAAGGTTCGGCCTCGCGTGAGCATCTCTCTCCCAATGTCGTTCGAGTGTCATGGTCACTGCCATGACTTGGCAGCTCACGTCTGTTAAGTTGCTGTGTCTGTCAGCGTCGTGATTCCTACTCCTTCGTGGGTAGGACCCATCCCGAATGCATTCGGAGGGCTCATATCATATCTATCTAAGTCAGACAATTCAGTGGGGATGGGAAAAAAGCATAATATTTTGCATTGAGGATTGGTTTATTTGATTATTTTCAGTGGGGACAAAAATTGGAGGATAATTTTCTACCGGAGACGATATTTTGGCCAATTTTTCTAGATGGAAGGGGTCCTTCCTAGTGGGTCTGTGAGAAAGGGGTGTAGTTATGGGGAATCTACAGGGAATCTAATTCAAGTTATGCAAGCAAAAGATGAAACTTTCCAAAAAGTCATTTAATCTGTTATTTCTTTTTTCCGACATTTTCGATCGAGTGACGTCGGTAAAGTGTTCGTAACGAGGTGACAAGGGAAACAGACCAAAGTACATATGTAAACTTCACTAATTCATTTTATTTGTCTTCTCAAATTTCAAAAGAAATATTGCCTATTCTAAATTCACTCTCTCTCTCATAAAATTGTTCTTTTGCTATAAAGGTTAAAATCTCACGGTGTTATGAGAGGGAGAAAGGTCCTATTCCGAAGAGTATACAATTTCCCCCAGAAAGCTTCTTCTACACTTTACAGATCATCTAAATTATAAACGCAATGTTTCGAGCTCCAACCCTGACCCTAACTGATACGATCGAAATAATCAAAAATTGAAAATATCGAAAAGGTCAAAAAGGAAAAATCGAAAAAGTCACTTTTTGCCATCCACAACCCTAGCCCTTGGTGAATTGCCGAATTTGGAAATTTTTGCCAGGATTTAATATAGGATTAGGATTTAAATTTGCCAAATTTAATCCCCACCAAAATTTACCCACTTAACGTATTTTCGTCAGATATTTTTGAAAAGAAATTTCAGAAAAAATTGATGCTTAAAAAAATAAACTCTTTCCAAAAGCAGCTAATTATAAACAGTAAAGCTTACATACAGTATGTTTATTCTGATTATCAAGGCGACAAAAAAATTTTTTTTGGGTAAAATACAAGTCAGAAGGGTTCAAGGGTCATTGTAATTCACTCTGCATGAATTAAAGGGCTGACATTAGAACTTCACTAGGGGTGCTACTAAATAACTATCAACATTGTAAGCTTGCAAACTTTATAGTTGAGATCATTTTACTAAAACCTAAAAAAAATATCGAAATATATATCCACGCCCTAGCGGATACTAACAAAGTCAATGATACAGCAGTAGCGTAGACAAAAGGGAGGACGCAAAACTTGTGTACAAGAGCGGAGTTCTATTAACAGTAATTATATTTTCATAATTATGAATGGATAATTACAATGCAATAAATATTTGCTCTCCTACACAAATTTTGCGCCCGCTCTGAATGGTGCCTTTTTGGAACCTTAAAGTCCATATAAGAGTTGGAAAGATCAGAAAACTAAATTTCAGTCCACTAAAGTCGGAAAAATAAGAACAATTCCAACTTTTTAACCCTTGTTGTAAGATCGGGATGTAAGATTTGTCATAAAATTCACCAAACATTCTGAGTTTTTTCCTCCGTTTAAGTCCCGCTAAGGGTCCGCCAACAGTTAAAAGTCTGGCCATACATATCCGTCTTGGATCTTGACTTGTTCTTATATACGTAGGCTTACTTTATCCCCTAAAAAAGTGTTCAAATTTTCAATTTTCGAATCATTTGATCCCCCTGGACATCCATCCCTTTTTATGTGTATGATATTGTTCCGATAACCTCCGGCCTAGATTTTTTTTGAATTGTCTCCAAAAATCAACCAATAAAATCGTAATTTGAAAAACAAACCCATTTTGTCTGAATCAGCTGTCAAGGTACAAGGTTGTTTAAAATTTCCAAAAAAACAATTTTAAAAATAACATGTCGTAGATTTACTGAGCCATCACATATTTATCTCAAGCCGATTATCAGCTCATTCAGATTACGAATGTTCGTTCCCCTTTTAAGTACTAAAAGATTTCATCATAGGATATAACTTAATCCACCTTCTTATTTTGTATCAAGAGAATCCTTTAGACTGTTTTGTCGTAAGTGCCCGGCGGTCAATTTTTGTGACTGCTCTTACTTTTTAGCGCTTTGAGCATAAAGTTGTTCTTATCTTATTAAATAATTTCTAAGGTGCAACACTAAGGTATTTTTTAGGTTATTAATACAGTATTAAATTACTATTTTGAACTTATCTTGTACTACATAATTTCTACTTAGATTTTCATCCATTCCAGGTTCAGTAGTGTTCTTAAACTGTTCTTGATTATTTTTGATTATTTTTGGTATTTCAGGCATTTAAGAAATTTCTTGCAAAAAAATGACCTTCAAACAACGCCCAGCTAAAATTTTCAAATTATCGAAGCCCTCATTCATCCAGAGGAATGTAAAGAGATGGAAAAACAGCTTTTCTGATTACTCAAAGTTCAACGATCAGTTCTATTGAAAATTCTATTGTAAAAACTTTGATTAGGTCATTAAATGAAAGTCCAGAAAAGACGGCTCGCCATACAAATCGGACGGTTTCTACATGATTTGACGATAAAAATTAAAACTTGTTTTTCCTTTTTTGCCGATTACTAGTTCAATTTTTAAGAATAAGGAGCAATATTTTTACTAATGTATAGAAAAAGAAATTCTTAACGCAATGATATTAAATTGGTTCTTGTAAAACTGTCAGAAGTCGAGTAAAGTCAATATGAAGTTATAATTTTCTCGCGCTCTAGCTTTCCATATAATGATGCGGTCATAACTCATAATGCGGTTATATCAATAGAATCGCTAGAAAATTCTGAGCAAGAAGATATAGGTACCTTTTCGTATATAGGAGAGGTGTGCCCAAAATATAAGCCTTAAAAGTTTGCGCATAATCAGGCTTGAAACAAAATAATTTTGTCACAACACGCTAATTATGCAGATTTTTTATAGCGACAACAAAAGAAACCTATTTACTCGACATAAACTCCCTTAAGGGCAAGAGACCTGGTATATGACATGACGAGCCGTTTTTCCATTGTTTTCAAGAAGCTGTTTTTCCATCTCTCTACATTCCTCTGATTCATCCAATAGCCCGATTCAGCAAAATCCAGCTAGGGACTATCTTCAAGCAAACCTCAAGCAAGCTGCCTGTTCCAAACTGACATAAATTTCACCTACGAAAACTATGCACAGGTCCAAACTGGAATTATTTGAAGACTTTGAGCTATCAAGGTGTTACTGAATTTATCTTGTACAAATTCTTCTACCATATCTTAAAAAGATGGCTGATCTTGGGTGAAAATGACGTCACATGGAATCGGACAATTGAAAGCCGTCGGAATTCTGCCGCACTTTTGATATCACTTTCCTACTTCTCGACTTCCATAAGAAATTCCCAAAAATGAAAATTAAGCAAGACATACCTCCAAAGCAAATAAACCAGTTTAATCTACCCTGCACGCGAATTCTTAATATAATTATCACAGATGTAAACATAGTTATTTTAAGCATCTGCTGACGGTTATCACAGCTTAAAGTGCAAAACAAAACAAAGTTAACCAAGTAGTATTTACGCTTGTTTATGAGATCGAAGTTATAAGAACAAAAAAGTTAATTAAGCAAAGACCTAAGAACAAATTAAGAACAACAGGAACCAAAAACATTAGACATTATCATTTGTAAAGAAAATAATCATTTTGAGCAATATATTAAGAACATTCAATTTTGAAGATTTCGAAAAAAATTAAACAGCAAAGCATGAGCCAAAATTTACTTGTTCTTATTAAAAAAGCGTGTATCATAAAAAATTACATTACATTAAATACCTCGATTCAGCAAAGAAAACAAAAAGGGAGACTTAGAATTATATACTGTATAAGGATGACAGTCTTCAGAATACAAGTGTGTACTCTATGTTAAAAGCTAGTGAGTAAGTTCCGTTGGACGGAAGTACCTCTCTCTGCGTCTTGAAATTATACTTGGATTTTAAAAATGTGTAGATGTATGCATTAAAAGATGGGATAGGAGAAAGTTAGATTTTGAATAGCTATCCCAAACAATGAAGTATAAGCCCGAAAGGCTAGAATCGAATCTACTTGGTAGGATTTCACTTTTTCTTGCCTGAGAAAGGTTAAAGACTCAATTCTAGCCCTTCGGGCTTGTACTTCATTGATGCCACATCTCCGTGTTTAAGCTTGAAATATTTCCTGGGATACTAGAGGAACTGTTTTAAACGATTGCTAATCGTTGGAAAGATATTATAAAGTACAACATTAAATTAACTGAAAAAGCGATACATAGGTGAAAGAGAGTCATTTGATATATACAGAATTTTGACGAAAGCACGTAATTGCATGCGATGACTCAGTATCCCTAAAAGCAAGATTCGTGATGCATAAATACTTTAGTGCAAAAGCTAAGAATATTTTCGGCTTATTAAACATGAGAATCTTAATAACATCCGAGGACTTTCTTTGTATTCGACATTCCCTAATCGATTATGTGTACGTAAAGGCTTAATGGAGTTAAGCCTTTGAGTTTTTTGGCACAGACTTTGCTTTAGTACGGATATAGCTTGACTTTGTATGGCATTTTCCAAGTGGTTTTATGGTTTGATTGAAATATAAGACCTTTTTTGCTAGTTTTGCTAATTGTCACATTTAAGTTGAAAGTTTTATACTAAAAATGATATGTTCAAATTACACGGATTATAAGCTGAACTTTCCTGTCCTAAAGAAGATCTTTGAATATTACGAACCATGTGAAAATAATCATACAACTAAAATTTCTAGATTACTGGGCTCTCAAGTAAAATATCGAATCTATCTATCTGGCTGTCTATGTCAGATATATGGGTGGCATATAGAAAAAAACTTCACGCAAATTCAAAAACCGTAGTTATTTTATGAAGCCAATGCTGACCGCTTGGATAAATAAAAACATTGTGATTGAAATATTTACAGAGATACTGTAAAATATCGTGATATTTTTCTTGGCAAGCGAGTGCAAAGTTTTAGAAAAAAATCAAATAAATGAATTTTCTTTCGAAAATGACCGTTTCGTAAAACCTTCAGAAAAAGGTTAAGCAAATTCCGTAACGGAAGTATTATAATAAATCATTAGTAGTAAAAAGATACATTTTTATTATTTTTTTATTCATAGAATTATATTTCACAGGTCTATCGACCTCTACGAAATAATTTTAGATTTATAAATTGTCTAATTCTTCATCCGTCGTCCAGTCGTCAGAAGATATGGACAGAAGAGAAGACGTTGTTTTGGTCTTTGTCTTAGATTTTCGAACTAGGCGAAGGTTTGTTCTAGGGCTTCCTCTTACATGCCAAACGAAATCGTCATTTTTTGAATTCATTTTTTTCGCCTTTTGGCACATATCTTTAATGATTTTTCTTTCGTTGATGGTGAAGTCGTCTGTGATGCTAAAGCCACCAATTTCATTGAATCGTTTCAGCTTATGCAGATTTTGCATTATCCGTTCTTTTTCCTCTATACTTTTTAAGATCAACTTGATTGGACGCCAATGTAGCCCTTTTTGGTTTTGTCCAATGCGATGATGGTGGGACGGTTTGATATCTTGAACGCCAATGTTACCTAGTATACCTTCAATATCTATTTTGTCCTGTTCCTGTTGTTCCTCTTTGTTGTCTACCTCTAATTCCACCATTCCATGTATAATAATATTTCGTTTTCTTGATTCGATGTCTCTTTCTTCATTCTTGTTTTCTTGTTGGTGTTCTCTCACTGCTGATTTGAAATTATCCTTGTGTTTCTTAGTTATTTCAGCGTATGTTTTTTCTGATGTTTTCTCTATGTAATTCGTCGTTTGCTTTATTTCTTCTTTTATAATCTGCTTGGTTTTTATTTCAAAGTCAGCCATCTTATTGGTTAAGATGTTTTCGATATCGTTCTTAAGGCTGCGGTTCTTGGCTAGCTGGTTTTTGAGCTTTTTAATGACGTCGTCCTTCTTCTCAATCTCCCTCTGCATCATATGATACGAGTTCTCACCTATTTTACTCATTAGAGATCGTGTTATCCGCACGCAATTCTGACATAGATATTGTTCGTTATAAGTGTTGGCAAAAATTTGCAGCTGATAAAGCGGTAATTGTGTGCACTCGTAGTGTACCATGCGGTGGCATTTTCGGCATTTTAGACGGTTTTGGTCATCGTCATCTGAGCAGGAGGTGGGAGTGCATGTTTGGTTTTGTTTAGCTTCTTCAAATGGTTGTTTTTCTTGCTTTTTGTCGGTTTTTTCGTTCATGTTTTTGATTTTGCTAAATTTCAACCATTTTTGAAGAACTGCCACAAAATGCGTGTTGACTAACTGACGTCAAATAAAAACTCATATCTTTACTAAATCTTAAATCGTTAAATTTTTGGCATGAACGATATCTTTTATGCGAGGGATACATCAATACACAGGGAGAGGTAGGTTACACTCCCATAGATATACTTGCTGAAACTTACACAACACAATAAGTTCATTGAAATGAGAGAGTGCCGAAAATCGGGTACATCTTTTTTTTATAAGAACATCCACAATTGTTGAAGCCTTCGGATGTTCTTAACTTTTTCAGTTTTAAGCCTAAAAATGTTCTCAACATGTTCTTATTTTCACCCTTTTTTGGATATTTTTGTCGAGTTTCCTAAAAAATTGGCTGTTATAGAGTCTGCGAAGCCTTAAAATGTTCTTAACTTGTTCCTAGTATTTTGACCATCGAAGCCTTATGTTCTTATATAGTTTTTTCTTATAAAAGAAATACTTGTATCTCTGTACAAATGAATTGGTTTCCCTCTATGAAACGGACAACTGATAAAAAGTTTCTGTCAATATTGTTGACAGGTGACTAGAAAATTATGAAGGAAAATGCCTTTATTTACTAACAACGATTACTATCGGATGATTGCATGAGAAGATGAAGTGCAGTATGTGAAATCATGCTTTCCCTCCCGGCGGTTTTTACACCTTTCTTATCTTAAAGGCTCTGACCATAGCGAATTTTTAATATTTCCCACGTACAAAATATAAATTTCTGCCTGATGTAGCTAACAAAACTTTAGCATGTTATACATTTTCTGACAAGCTAACTATCCTTGAGTCTCAAAATTTAAGAATCGCAATGAAAAAATTTGACGAAGACGAAAATTAAGACTTTTGAAATGCCTAAATCAACAAAAATCAACAGCTCGTTGTATTCATCAAGGTTAAAGAGATGACCTTACAACCAAACAGCGTCAAAAAAAGGCTATGTAGAAAAGTCATTGAAGCGGCGTCATAAAGATGCTTCAAACCTCAGCTCAGTGTTAAATCCGCCTTAAAAGTTTTGTTGTGAATAAAATTCTAATTATTCAAAACATGCGGAAGCTCTTATAAAAAATGATCGCAAAAATAAACAAATTTGCTAATCTGTGCCAAAACATGCCTGAAGCGTTTGTGAAAGGAATGAGGCACGTATCAAATATGTGATACATAGCCTAAGGTTAGATATGCTCTGGCATGATGGATGCTTAGATTTGGTTTCTGAAGTATTTATGAAGTATACGTCTTTTTATAAAAAAAACTATATAAGAACATAATGCTTTATTGGCCAAAATATTAAGAACAAGTTAAGAACATGTTAAGGATTTACGAGCTTGAAAACACTCGATTTCTTAGGAAAATGGACAAAAATGGTCACAGAATGGTGAAAAAAAGAACATGTTAAGAACATTTTCAGGCTTAAAACTCAAAAAGTTAAGAAAATCCGAAGGCTTCAAAAATTTTGAATATTCTTATTAAATCAACCTGTTAACCAAAAGATTCGCGTGGATTCTTTAATGCTGGAACCAGTGCCAAGCTCCTCAAGAAACCACGATATGATTCACTTTAGACTCTTCAAAATTTCCTGAGGGTCTCAATTATTGCACTCGATAGTATGAATAGATTTTTTATCTACAACGCATGTGCAGGAAGCTTTGCAGTACTTGAAGGTCGCTGCATTTTAACCACAAAAACAAAAACAAAAGTTGGGAAAATTGCAAGCAACACAGGATTGTTCACGTATTCGGATAAGAGCAATTCTGTGTGCGCTAGTCTAAAGATAAATTAGTCAATGTACACTTTCTCTAGCCACTTGTAGGTAGGGTAGGAGAAACCGGAAGTCTTTTTAAGGGTACTAGACTATTGGAAAATTTTGACTTAAAAGTGTCTAATAATTTTTAATGAGTGTCATACTTTTAGATAAGTAATTCAAAGAAATAAAATTGTGACGGAATATTGTCGGATTTTTTATAACAGATTTGATATACAGGCGGCAACGAAGCTCGCTTCAAAGAGACAATAAAAGATAGATGTCCAGTCGTTTATATGTTCATGGTATAATGAATGTCAAATGTTAGCACCTTCGGAGCGGCGAAAATTTCGGATCGGCAAAACGGAAGATTATATAGAAGCTATCAAAAACATCTGAGCAATGCGGAACAGAAAATCTTTTGGAAAAAGTTTGATCTCGACAAAACTATCAAAAACATGATAAATTCTGATACGCCCTGTCAGAACATTTCGGGATCGCATTATAATAAACAAATCCGAAAAACTTTTTGATTATAGAAAATTCGTTAAATTTTTGGAAAAAGAAATCAAAAACAATATAGGTCATAGATGAAAGACCCGGACATTCGATCCAGAACGTTTTATTGACATACAAACAAAGTACAAGACATTAGGTAATAAAATCGCATCATTACTTCATCATAGATCAAATATTTGAAGGCGCGGTACTTTGACCTTAGACGCTACAGTATGGAATGTACAGAATGACCTTGCCAACTCAGGCGCTGAATGAACAATCCGTAAACATGACAGGTTAACGCTAAAAAGACGCGTGTCAGCAATTGACTATAGTCTATATTCGAATTTTGCCAAGTGGCCGTTAAAGACATCCCCCGATTTTCCTTCTTTTCTTTTCGCGCGCGCTCAGACAGTTGGAAGGGAAGGGCTTATTAAGAACAGCCAAATCCGAGTAAACGTTTTTATTTGAACATGTACGGCAATTAGAGTTCATAAAACACAGGTCCAAAAGAGAAGACAATACAATCTAAGGTTTCATAGAAACACCGAAAGGTGACAATGTCGTTAAAAATCATCGGTATATAAAACACTTGATCTACAACAAGTTAAAATTTTTTTTCTTTACTTTTTCTTTTCCATTGTTTTCAAGCAATTTTCGTGTCTACACCTTAAAAATTTTTTGACAGCTTCAATGTTAGTTAGTGCGTGAACACAGGACTTTGTCGATGATGCTTGTCGCCATACAAATTATAAGTGAAACGACAAATTCGTACACCTTTTTTTCCCGACAAATCGTGCCCTCCTTCACAAGAATAGTGTCAGTTAAAACTTTTAAAGAGAATTTTGACCGATTTCTGTACTTTTTATAGTAAAATTCACATCAATGTAAAAAAAATGTATTAAGATTTCCATAATAAACCAAAATCGAATGATTTAAAATTTTAAATCTTTCAAATGGCAAAATTTTTCCTTCAGCCCAATCAGTTTTTTACAATGAACTTTGTAGCATTTTTATTAAGCCTTGAACTATGATGGTACCACCCAATAAACGAGTTACAACACTCTACAAAGTACTACAGCACTACAGAGAGGACATAAAAAGAACTACACGTTTTTTTTTATATAAGGAACACGTTTATAAGGAACTCGAGGCTGAAAATGGTTCAAAAAATAAGGAGTTGTTAAGGAACTGCTCAGGCTGAGAATAAGTGGATTTGAAAATAATGTACCTTATTGGGACTAATTTGACCAAATTTTGATCTTTCAAGGGGCAAAAAGTTCAAAATTTCCTATGTAGTAAGGAACTCGATAAGGAACTTTGAGACTGAAATTCTCTGTAAAAATAAGGAACTCCAGGCTCAGAGCAAAGTTAAGGTTCCTTATTAAAAAAAAACGTGTAATACAATTAAGGCAGAAAAATTGTTTATGGTACTCTAGGCCTAATTTAGAACCTGAGAAACACATATTAAGATGCCATAACTATCTTATATATGCCCTCCCATTTTCTGAGAGGTTGCTTTTGAAAAGGGTTCCAAAGATTTTCTAGAAAGTGAAATCAAAAAAGGGTGTATTATTAGTAAATCGAAAACCCAAAGTAACAGGGAAATGAAATTAAAAAAATTTCCCGATGATTTTCATTTTTAGGTCAAGGAAAAAATATACCTTCTGATTTTTAGCTTTGCCAGAAGATTTCCAAAGGGGTTTTGTTTAAAATTACTTCAATTTTAGACATTGCGTTTCTTTAAGGGCCTCAGACCACAGGTTTTGACAATTTTGAAGAGCTTAGGTTAAACGTTTCAAAAACAAGATAAACAAAAATCAAAGAAAAATATTGCAACGTGACTCACGGCGCCTTTGTCACGCTATTATATGAATATTAGGAGTGTTTTTTATTCTAAAAAAATCAACTCTTAAAACGAGGCTGGAAACTGAGTTAGAGTTTACCAGGAAGTAAAGACATCAAAATGATTATAAGAAAATCAATGCAATACACAGGTTGCAAATTTAAGGACTGAAGCCAAATCACGCTTTTACTCGAAATCTTTATGCGTTTGTTACATGACCTTCATTTCTGGTTGGTTAGAATTTATCAACACTAATAAAGTTATTAACTGTAAGTTGTAAAACAAGAAACGTGGGAATGAAATCACGTCAACTTTTTCGAGTAATCACATGTTTTGACTACATATAATGCCCATCTACCACTGTTATATACACCCTTAAAGCGCGAGGAGGCTGGATTTGAGTTTAACAGGGTAGGGGTAACGTTAGAAGTGGCTGAATTGATTTTTCACACGGACAAAGAGTTTTAATATTAATTCTAACTAGTACTACCAACTCTACGCCATTCTCTCCATGCTTTAAAAAACATAAAAGGTTAATTTTACTTTGGACAATCAAAGATAATTTTAGAAATGTTTTGCCCACCTATCACAGTTTATAAGAACTCAGAATAAAACATTTTGGAAGGTGGCTTTACGATGGCCCTTTGGTCCCTACACGCAAACAAATGTAGTCTTACGGTGAAAAGCTGAGATACCCACTTGGGATAAGCGCTTGTACTTCAGAAATAAAAAGATACCGCTCGAAAAGAGACCCAGTTCCATTGAGCAAAAACATAGTCCGGATAAAGAACCTTTTGTATGTATATCTGTATATACCTAAATCTATGATCATAAGCATTGAGTCAGACAAGTCGACGCCTTTTAGCTTGTAATTTTGTATCTTGTAATAGGATTATTTAAAACTAAGTCGCTAAACTTAACGGTTTAATCGTACTTTCGAAGAAGATTTTGATAATTGCAAATGATGTGTTTATCTGTAAGCAAAAGACCCTTATATTGTCTCCTGTATTTGATAGGTTGTTAGGGGTAATCCTTATTAAACTAGACTAGTGGTTAATAAAATTTACAACTTGAGTCTATTAAGAGACCACAAAGAAAACATAGGCTGGACGCTTGCTTTTTTAGATTGTGCAAAACAGTATGTGCAGAAGTTAGCTAGCACGCAACGCTGCTTCGATGTTCATCTACCGTCGTTAGATGAACGTTAAAATGACGTTTGTGCTTTCAACTGGCAAGCGCTACTTATTTACGAGATCGAGATAGCAATTTAAAATGTCCCCATTTTAAGTGTGGTTACCTACAGAATACCTCAACGGACAAGAATAACCGTTCAAGTTATCGAGGTCAGAGGTGTAAAAACTATGGACATTGCTGAAGTCTCTTTAGATTTAGATGCTAAATTTCGGGAGCTTTTTATAAAAGGGAGAAGGAAAATTTATCTAGATCTGTTAACTTTTCATTGTTGCACAATTTGATAGAGTTTTATCGCACTTATTATAAATTCGAACGGCACAATTATAAAATTTACGGAGAAGTCTGTAACCGAAAAAAAACAGTGTAGGTTTAATTCTTTTGAATGCTCTTGGAACTTGGATTTTCTGAAACAATAAGGTTCCTTTAAAATTTTGCATTAAAAAAATCAAATGACGTTCTTGCTGGAATGGTAAAAATTTGCAAAAAATGCAGCCTTCTCTTGTTTCAAAGGCTGAACACTTCAGGCGATAGGGAAATCCGCTTTGATATTTAGTAACAATTTGTTAATCCAAAAACATAACAAATTCAAAACCTCAAGACTCAAAAAACCTCAAAAAACTTGATGCATTCATAACAGCCCGTGCAACTATCTAAACTAGATATTGTTGAAAAGGATAAATCAGATCAAATCATAAGCTTTAATGAGATTAAATTATTAGAATAAATCCAAAGTTAAGATTAATGCACTCAATAACGATAAGCTTGATGACAAATTCGGGCTTAGGAAAACAAACGAGAAAGCAGGACCAACACAAATCCCGTATACATCACCTTCATACTAATGATAAGGTATCCAAATTAGTCCCAAATAGTGGATACCATCAGTGGGTGAAAAAAAGTGTTAAATTTTTGGAAATGTCCGTCTTTTAATAATTCTTAAATAAAGATGACCGTTTAATTGGAGACATTTTAGTACGATTTGGCGGCAATATAAACTTTTTTCTAAACTCTACAAAGTTTTTAAGCTTTCCGATTTTCTCATATGGTCCATTCATCCGGCTTCAACTTTGGAGGTGAGAGCCGCGAGAGGAAATCGGCAGAAATCAAGCATCTACTACAGCAAATATCTAGAATATACAATATTCAAAGTCACTGTGACCTTGGGTGAAAAGCTACATACAATCTTTCAATAACTCACGGTGATAATAATCTCCCAACAAAAGCTTTTCATCGTGGACTTACCCAAAAAGTGCCGGTTATTCGTTGATTCTTGTAATTTAAACTTAAACAATATCTAAACTGAATAGTCCCGAAAGCATGCTAATCTAATCAATAAAAACAATGAAATTTGACAAAATGACGTAGAAAAGATGAATAAAATATAATCTTACCTTGACCGTGCGGCATTTTCTGACTCTCCAACGCGTCCGCCTGCCACCACATCTAGGTTTAGCGTCTGTCTCTGTTGCGAAACTGATCAGTAAAGTCACAATGTAAAAGACAACCAAAAATTGCATGATCCTTTTGCTTGTGAAATACATTGCCGCCAATGTATGATATGATACTATAAAATTGATTATCAAAATTCCAATACGATAAAAATTCTAAATGAAAATGTGGAGTACAAAACTCCTTTGTGCGTGTAAGGAAATGACAAATCCAATGCAGCAGCAATGTACGAGAAAACTTAATCTCCAAAGTTTATTTTCGGTCAGAAGTCTTGTTATGTTTGATAGCTAGCAGCGACCTCTCTGTCTATGCGTGTGTGTAGAATAAGTGAAATGAAATAAAGTAAGGCCACCACGAGATTTTGTCAAGTACACTTATGTACGTTCAGTGTTATTTGATATCTTTTTTGCTTTTGTAATGGATGCAAAATAACCCCTTTCTTATGTTTTGTGATCGTCAATGAGGTCTAAAATAAATGAAGTCAGAATTTCTTACGGTAACGGTGGAGAGAGTGCGACGCATTGTTTGTTGTTATTACACTTCTTCGCAGGGTTCAAAATAATTTCAACTTTGTGAGCACTCGCTGCAGAAAGCTTTTAACGCAAATGGTGGAGAGCAGATTTTTGCAAGGTCTCTTACACAGATTTTTATTTTCTTTGTTATTGATTTTTTTGGGCGCTCGCGGTGGGAAATTTATCATTATGCTTTGAAATTGACAAATGTTTTTTATATGATAAGTGTGATATAATAAGCTTGAGTGATTGATATCCCGAAAAAGCGCACGCTTTCGACAGAACATTCTAATAAAGTTTTTACGCGCCATTTTAATTTGTAGTGTAGGCTATGTTCGTGATTTCTTCTGAGAGTCAAGAAAAATAAAGAAAACGAAATCACGATGAACACGATGAATGGGCTCTTCCAGAAAATTTTTGTACTTATATGGGGTAGGGTATATATTGGATATTTTGTCCGGGGGGTAGTGAAAAATCTGCAAAATTTCCCTTGTTTTAGGGGAAAACTTGTTTTGATTAGGGGTGATTTTGAATGTCCAACCGATGCTTGTCCTGGGGTTGAGATCCGTTGTCCGGGAGTCAAAATTCATAATGTCCAGGGGCGGATAAATTTCCAAAAAATGTTATATCCTCCACCCCCTATATTCAATTTTTTTCTGAGAGCCCAATAAAGTTAATATACATAACGAAACATTCCGCTGACACTGTTCTCGCGTTCATTTAACGTTATAAATAAAAGTGCCCTTGTTTTTGTAAGTACCGCACGGTTCCCTTTTTCAAGAACAACAGTTCTAATTCTGTCAATTCTTAAATGGGGGGTTCAACCCTATGGTTGTGACAAAATTGTGGTGAAATGGTCAACAGAAAATGGCTAGTTATAATCTTTAATCATTTAACACTTTTAAGGCCATTTAAAAAAAGCAATAATGAAGCGAAGACTAATATCGTTCGAATTACAGAGATTTGACTCATAGAGAGTATTTTACGAGGGTACCGGGTACTCAAATTTATCGAATTATCGAGAGTCTATCATTACCATTAAAACAGTATATAAAAACATGATATAAAGTCAACCCGAAGAAGAAGAAAAAATGTTCCAATATATATTGAGCCCCCCTCCCCCCCCAGCGGACCTTCAATTTACGCAAATTTTTTACCCAAATTCACGCATTCACGCAATGTTCTTTCGCAATTCACGTAATTTTTGTTCACGCAAAGTTTTCAAATTCATACATTCACGGATTTTTTTTTCACGCATTCACGCAAGTGAAAAGCCCATTCACGCATTCACGCAAACCGCTGGGGGTATATTTATGGATTAAAAGTGATGATTGAAATTTGCAACTACCTGTAAAAGTTCTCATCTCTTCCTCGCAATCTGAAATGGCTAAAAGCATCACTAGATTGTTGTTTCGAAGTACGAAACCATTTTGACGTTTAGACCAGCGGGTAATGTGACAAGAGATTACTATAGTTTATTTTTCATATGAACATGTTGACACTTGAGTCTCCATGAATGCCAGGAAAGGCGGAGCGCCTATACTTTTTCGAACGAACGAACGAACGAACGAACGAACGAACGAACGAACGAACGAACGAACGAACGAACGAACGAACGAACGAACGAACGAACGAACGAACGAACGAACGAACGAACGAACGAACGAACGAACGAACGAACGAACGAACGAACGAACGAACGAACGAACGAAACGAACGAACGAACGAACGAACGAACGAACGAACGAACGAACGAACGAACGAACGAACGAACGAACGAACGAACGAACGAACGAACGAACGAACGAACGAACGAACGAACGAACGAACGAACGAACGAACGAACGAACGAACGAACGAACGAACGAACGAACGAACGAACGAACGAACGAACGAACGAACGAACGAACGAACGAACGAACGAACGAACGAACGAACGAACGAACGAACGAACGAACGAACGAACGAACGAACGAACGAACGAACGAACGAACGAACGAACGAACGAACGAACGAAATAAGACCACAAAGAGGTTTGACGATAAATTGTTGTTGTTTTGTCATCTGTTTTTTATTCATCAAAACAACATAGCACATGTATTACTGTATGATTAAGTATTAAAAACACTCACCAGTTAGTAGAATTACTGGATTGACGAAGTCACTTAGAAAATGAACATACAATTTTCTCACCTATACCTTTTTCAAATTTCAATAATTTTAAACGGAAATTTGAAGTGCCGACAGAAAAGGGAAGGATATAATGACAAATACATAATGGCGCATTATATCATTTCGTCATCACATCTCGGCTACACACCATTGATATTTAAGCTTCATTCAAAGTTAACGTAGTAGGGTCAATTTTCTTGTAGTGAAAGAATTTCAAAGCCATTCATGATTGTGATACAGAAAGGTCAATGATCCTTTAGCAAACATGTCATTAAATTTTCTTCCCTTGGCTATAAGCATTAAAAGCTTACTCTTTAACATTGTTTTCGTCATATATTTAAGGTCTGAAGTACAAGAAATATAAGCAAGGGACGATTTAACTATCCGTCCCATATAGCCCTATCACCTTATTGGGAAGAAGTCCGCTTAAGGGAAACAAAGTTCATTAATATTACTTAGAAACAGCTTTTCTGTAGTACTACCGCCTGTTTTTGAGTCTCAGACTTGTAAAAAATCTGATGTATCTCCAGAAAGATTCTAAGTTGCAATCAGTAACACGGAGTGAACGCGCAGGAAGACAATATGACCAGCGTCCTCGACATGAAGACAACTTTTAAGTTTAAAATAAGACCTTAGCAGAAGATTTCATTTTACAACAGTGTTCTTATAACGATTTTTTTTCATTTTATTTGACTTGCAAAGTAAAGTAAAGTCGGTTGTCCCTTGGTTTAATACTGGGAATCAATTACAAAATCATTATATTTGTTTTGTTTTGTTTTTCACAATCATTGAGACGCCTAAAGTACACTTTTCCAACATTATCAGACAGTGTAACCCCTTTGGTGTCCTCTTTCGACGGGAAAATACACGCCTTTTTTATAAGAATATCAGGGTGAAAATTAGCCAAATCGTAAGAATACCCTAAGAATACCCTCTAGGGTGAATTTCACAGAATTTGATAGGAATACAGTCATTTTGTATTTGGTCAACAGAAAAAACTGCTTCCTCTGTTAGAGATGAATTGAAGCTTTGAGGAAGAAATGAAATTTTACTCAAATGTTCACTCAAAAGTCCAAAACTCTCAAATTGATCATTTCTAATGTTTGTAAAAAAGTAAAGTCTAAAAAAGTAAGAATACCTTAAGAATATCCAAAGTACACTATTCTTATAAAAAAAGCGTGTAATAATGTGACTAAGTGATTACATAATGAGCCCCCCCCCAAGTCACCCTGAATGGTGATTGAAATTCCAAATCACGCTATCACGAGTTAAATTTCATTTCTATCACGATCACGTTGATCACAATGGTTCCTCCGATCACGCAATCACGCACTTCACAAAATCTGAAGTTGCGAAATCACGAGCTTGAAAGAACGCCAATCAAGCCATCACTAAAACCGCTAGGGGGGGCTCCATAATCATACTTGAGCATAGCCGTCTAACTTTTGAGGGAGGTCATTTTGGCGAAATTAGCGATATTCGCCGATTTAATTCCATTTGAATCCAGGTTTAGCCAATAAAACACCCTTATTCATCCTTTTTTTCAGATAAAATACATACACACAAGGGAAAATTAATTCTCGCCAATTTTAAAATACTCTTAAATTTACCTCTTTGTACAAAAATTGGCGAATTCGTACAAAATTTCTGAAATTTCTTCTTTTAAGGGTTATAACAGAATATGAATGACTGAAGCATTACCCTAACCAAATGGCATCTAATGTTATATTGGATTTATGGATATTAGGCGGCGGGTATTGAATTGAAATGATAGTGTTTCTGGAAAAATATATAAATCAAATAAAATCTAGCATCATTTCAAGGTATTCCGATCCTCCTTCAAATATATGACATAAATCAAATGTGTGCACTTCCTGAAAGGGTTCGACCAAATAAAACAAATCAATAATCCTGACAAGGGTAATGTTCGATGATCAGGTTCTCTAGATCATAATAGACATTTCAAATGTGCAAGGTGTAATAGCAGACTGGTACTATCGAAATATGTCTGACGCCAAAGCGCTGTACATGACCTTTAAACCCTATTTGATATGTGCAAGTAGAAATGTTTTTAGATAATACAAAATCCCATGATTTGAAAGTAAATTTAGTATAACTTTGTTTATCCTATTTGTGTACTATTAAAAAACGAATTGTTAACTGACAGCTTTTATTTTTCCTTGCGCAGTGATTTTCGGTTGGTGGCTGGAATATGGTTTGTATATTTAGTAATTTTATATTATTATGGCATACGAATAATATTGTTGTATAATGTTACTCTATGTTTTCAATTGTCTTCAGGCACTTTCCATAAGAGTTCGTGGTCATAATAAGACATTCATTTGATTGCATTGGCATGTAGCACGATGTAACCTTTTCACAGAGGTAAACCCTGGCTTAGAAGGTAAAGCAAGATAGCAACGAAATATAATATAGCACAATAAGGGTTGAAACGGAGCCAAGAAAGAGAGATATTCCTTCCAATGAACAGATGACAGAAGCAGCCACCGAGACAAAAACACGAAAAAGCCGTTCCCTTGTTCCCTTTTGCCAGCCAGGAGAAACTTTTTATAAAATGAACATAATCGGGTTATCCGGGACGGCTCCAAATTTCCAGCTGGAAAAGAAAAATATGCCTGGAAAACTGAACATATTGCACGGATTTGCCAGGAGCAAATTTACAAATTTATAGGAACGGCTTTTTATTTCAAGCTGGAGATGAAAAAGGAAAATAAATGTAACAAACGTCAGAGCAATTTTATGGGAACGGCTCTCTATTTCCAGCTAACTCAAGGAACGGCTCAGAAAAAAAGAAAAAGAAGCTAGAAATCGTCCCGGGAATGGCTCCAGATTTCCAGCTGGTTGGGTAAAGGAACAGCTCCAAAACTCTACCAGTTGTGAAAAGTTCCGTTAAATCAGCCTGGAACAACACGTGTGAATTTCCAGCTGGAAAATTGTTACAGAACAGAAATTTTTCCAGGGAACAGCTATGTATTTCCAGGAGCAAACTTTTTGAAATTTCCCCGGACCGCCTAGGCCATTTCCAGCTGAGGGGGGTCTCTGGAACGGCTTTTTCGTCATTTGGCCTCGGTGGCTGCTTTCGAGATGAGGTCCTATCTAAGAGAGAATTTACTATCCTAGGATGGGGAAATCACTGCGCTCACTTGACTTTGCCAACTCGCGCTAAGGACACACAGAGCTGCAGGTGTATACTCGAAACGATTCGGGAGGGCAGCGCATGGTCAAGTCTGGCAAGTACTATAGCAACCATACAACAGAGCCAGGCCTCCCCACATTTTTAGAACGTGGGAACCATTACCCCTCCCCATAACAAGGGTTAAACCAGTCAAAAGTGCATTCACTTTGCCAAGTAATTCATAGCACCAAATGGAATCTAACCCCGCCTCCTGTATGGTCAGTCTGGTATCAACCTCCATGATGTTGAAGATTTCCACGACCTTAAGAGTCTAGGGAATAAATTCTTAGTCTTATGATGAAAATGCCAAAATAGCTCGATGGCTTTTATCACAAAACATCACGAATAAGAAACATTAAGTACAGAGCGTCGAGCTTGTTTGGTCAAATAAATCACAAAAAGAAAATTGAAAAGTAATTGCGTAATTTATAAAAGCTAGAAAAACTTACTGTCAATTTGTCAAACGTTTCACATCGCAAACAACTGCACAAACTCCATCAAAAACATTCAATCCAATTCAATCCAATACCAATTCAATACCAACGATAATTAATTTAAAGTTTATTTTGTTTAGTTGTTTATTGGTTTGTATTAGTTAGAGCATCTAAAGAAAAATAATGAAAATTACAAAGAATGAAAACAAAGAAGAACGGTATCAAAACAAGAGACAAGATATAGTTCAAGGAGGATTATAAAATGGGAATGTTCTCATAAAATCTTCCTGAGTTAGTCCTGAAAGCCTGATTAAGCAAAAATAATGCACTATTTTAATCAAGCAAGGTTCTTGAATTAAGTGACGTCAAAAAGTGCTTTCAGGAGCAAGCTAAAGTTTAAAAGATGACGCATTTTTAAGGCCCGGAGTTTAAAAATACCCACATTATTCAGTGGACATCGAGCTTTCGCTTTTTTATATATTCTCATCTTAGAAAAAATTTGGATTAGAGCCGCAAAAAAAGGGTTCCCAAAAAAATGTCAAATTAGAAAACGATGAATGAGCAAACTACAAAACGGCTGAAATTTTTTCACATTTCATTGAATTCGTTATGAATTTTAAGTGAAAAATGTTATGTTTTTAAATGTTCTATGTAAGATAAATAAGTAAAAATAATCTATAAAAATATGTAAAAAATAAATTAGCATTTAGAATTCGATATTCATTAAAAATGTTGACTTGAAAAGCAGAACTAATTTTGTTGAATAACAAAAACAATTAAAGAATGTCAAAATGTTTAATATCCAAGACTAAGAAGAAGCCGATACCAAAAATTAGAATTGATCAGACTGCAGTTTAGACTGGAGTCGTCTATAATGCGTGTAATACAGTGTAGTATAGGTGTTATATGATAATACGATTATTGTTACAGGATTTAGTTCGTATAAACTAAAATTGTTTTACCTCCATTACCTTTTGCTTTATTTCTACTATGTCTGAATTAGTCGTCTAGCTCGCTAGACTAACTGCGGGTAACAAATACTAACAGCAGTATCATAGAACGATATTGAGATGTTTTTCAAACTATAAGTATATAACATGGATCACAGTACCCTGAGAAACTCAATGATCTTTCTTTTTTTTCAGGAAATATATTTTAAAAATGATTTCATAGTACACTAAATGTAATAGAAGATTTCAATGTGGGAGTATTATTCAAACAATTTTCAATTAAGAGGTAAATTGAAGGTCCCTTTAATCAAAAGAAACAAGCTTATTAATAATCCATTTCCAAAGTTGAAATTGCCCATCATCCTTAGCAACCATATCATTCCATTGCAATTCTGTGTAGTTATCTTTATCAAGGAATTTATAACTCATCTCGGGATGAACAAAAGACAGCAAGACCTTCCCAAGGCCCTTTGACCCATACACAATAGCAGCTTTGTTTTTCAAGTCTTTGTAAGAAGATATAATTTCGTAGTTAGGATCAGTGTCTTCAATATTAGCCTGGAATGCCCCTCCACCGTTAAAATACGCAAAACAAGAGGCTAAGTTGTTAGATTTTGAATGGAACTCTAAAGGAGCCATGATTGAACCTTTAGTAGAATTGTACTTAAATCCAGGGTAAACAGGACCGACTCCGGCTGCCGAAAAAAGAGCCATTTCACGCGGACCGACTACTTCTAGCGGGCCATTCTTGTCAAAAATACATTCTTGGCATGAAAAATAAGCACCAGCGCATATCCCAAGATAAGATCCTCCTGTATGGATGTAATCTTTGATGTTTCGAATAATATCAGTCTTTATGTGATCGACATATGGTAAATCTCGACCTCCAGGAAGAATGAATAATTCAGTATCGCCTCGTTTCAAAGCTGGTGATATGGAGCTAGCTTCCTCGATGAGGTCGACATGGAATTTATGATGAGGGTTGATTGTATCGAGGACATGAGCCAACGAACGGTGAAGTATGTTCGTCTTTTCGGTACCTGGTCCAGTATAGATTAATATTCGCTTCAAATGCATTTTCTTGTTGTAAATTGCACTAAAATGAAAATGAAATAAAAATGAATAAATCAAACGTTCAAAGTCAATATCATAGCAAAACGCAAAACATATCATACCAACTCTTTTAGTAACTTGTCTGGATAGTATCCTTATCAAAAAACAACCCTTTATAATACACTCATAAAGCATACAATAATTATAGCTTCATCAAAAAATTAATTGAGTATAATTAGAAGACGAAAATTTAAAAAGGAAAATTCAAATTAAAGATAAAGTGATCTTGGTGCGACACTACTACATTGTAGGGATGGATAAGAAAATCAAATTAATTTTGATACAAGTGCACTAAAATATAAAATCCCAACAATTTAAGATAATGAAGATAATATACCAGTAGAAGCAAACTATTAGAGGGGCACAAGTCATAAATAAATCAGTGATAGCTTTAAAAATATTTCATACACTGTAATGTGGAAGATAAAAAATGAAAGAATGAGGTTGCTTCTTCGAATATCAAAAATAATATGAATTAAAAAACAAAATGGAATAAAGTCAGTAAAATCAAAATTTTCTTTTTCAGAAATAAACAAAATTTGTAATAAGGAAAAAATAATACACAC
Source organism: Clytia hemisphaerica (assembly GCF_902728285.1). Lineage (NCBI taxonomy): Eukaryota > Metazoa > Cnidaria > Hydrozoa > Leptothecata > Clytiidae > Clytia > Clytia hemisphaerica. The sequence goes on along the minus strand of NW_027103737.1, from coordinate 110,644 downwards.
GCGCCAATACTACAAGAAGCTAATAATAACTAACAATAGCATGAAATAAAATGGACCAAATAATAATTAGTAACTAAAAGTAAGGAAAAATGTAATTAACATCATAAATTGATAATCCACAAAGAGGAAGATGCTGAAAAGTTTTTTTTTGTTTACTACATGAATTCGTTTGGCCAAACCTATCGAACAGAAACAAAACAATGCAGCAAATTACATTAATCTCTTATCGAATCTGCGCTTATGAGGAGCAAAAACATATCTTTAACATGGAAGTGCAATTAATTAATATCAATAATACATAGAAAAACGAAGTAATCAATTTAAGCAAATTTTCATTTTTCATCATCATTTTTAGTCGATTGCCTGAAAAATATATAACGAATCAAGAGAATAATAAAAGTTAACTTAGAACCAGTTACAATGCCTACAATACCTAAATGTAACAATAAGTAAAAATTATCTACTATCTAAAAAATAATAACTCAAGAAAATTATATCATAATGTTAATATGAAGAAAGTAAATAAATGAATTATCTCGTGTGTTCAAACTTTTAAAGCATAACTTTATAAAAGCAAAACCTTGCTTCGTAACGATTTGTAAAAATCAAAGTATAAGTTTAGTAACAGTTACACCTTACTCCAAAAGTCCCTCAATGTATAGTATCATACCTTCTTTACCCTGAAACCATCATGAATGAAATCTCAAAAAAACATGGTCTCGTATTTTGTGTGTTTCTTATTGTAATGAAACAACCATTAGTGTCACACTTTTAATTTGGATATTTCATGTGGTGGAAATTGGAGAACAACGGGGATGAATCGTGATGTGGAAGACCTGCTGCTGCTAAATGATGATGTTGTTGTTGATGGTGGTGGTGGTGATGGTGGTGAGGAATGTGGGGCCTGGCTTGGAATTGTGGTTGCTGTTGTTGTAGACTTGGTTGTAGACCAGCTGATGATAAAATAGCTTGTTGTTGGTGTTGCTGTTGGACTGTTGCAAGACCCATAGTTGCTGCATTCTTGAAAGAAACTTGCAAAACTTTGCCTTCTAATACTTGGTTGTTTAAGGAGTTGATGGCGGCAAGGGCGTCTTCGTATTTACGAAAATTGATAAAGCCATACCCTTTGCTTGGCTTGTCTTCTTTCTTTAAATCACGGATCAGTTTAACATTCAAGATGGCACCAAAAGGTGCGAACAGCTCATACAAGTGTAGCTCATTATGATGTACTTGTAAACCGTATATATAAATAGTGAAAGCTTGTGAAGCAGAAGCAGGTGTCAGAGACGCTGTTGTGGCATTGGGGATGACTTGTTGTGTTGTTTTGAGTTGAATGAGCGCAGGGCTAGCAATTGGACTTAAGGTTTGTTGCTCCAATGATGAGATAGCAGACAACACTTGACCTGTATGTGTGATAGCTTGGTTTGATGGTGCTAAAGGGTTAAAACGTAGGCTACCTCTCAAGGCACTGACACCTGGGATACCAGCCATTGCATTGATTTGCGAAGTTGATGCCAATAGAGAATTTTGTTGTTTAGATACTGGTGGGATAGCTAATTTTACTGTTAATGGTGTTTTGCATTTGTCTAGTACCTTGCCACCCATACACTCTATGGCATTCTGTGCTTCTGATTTCAAAGAGTAGCGAACAAAACCAACACCTTTAGAAGTTTTGTCAGAGTTTTTTAAAAGTTTGTGTGTGATGATTTTACCGAACGGTGTAAAAAGTGCATAGAGATCATTTTCAGAAATGTGATCAGGTAGTCCAGCTACATAAACATTCGAGTTTTTAATATCAGGTGAAGACTGACGTGCATAGCTGACTTTCAAGGTTTTACCTTCCATTTTGGTCCCATCTAGAGTATTGATTGCTTCAAGAGCTAGATTCTCTGAGGGATATTCAATGAAAGCATAACCCAAACTTTGACCAGACTCAAAATTTCTAATCAATTTACAATTTGATACAGGGCCGATACGACTGAATAAACGTTGCACTTCATCTTGAGTCAGATTTGATGGTAAATAGTTGACTATTAAGTTTCGTTTCTCGTCAAAAGTTTTCACATCCATGGAGGGCCCTTTGGTTTGGCTGTAGGGTGCAAATCTTGCAGAACTCTTCACTGCGACAGGTGCCAGATTTGTTGTTTGTTTGGACAATTTTTATTAAAATAAACTATGAATGAAAATAAAATAAAATTGTACACATTAGAATACTTAACACCCAAAATCTAAATCTGTCACCTCTGCAATTATTATATCCTTGACAAAGAAGTTTTTTTAATGCAACTGGCCAACCCCCAAATAATCAATTATGAGTTAACCAACACAATTCACCTAAACGAGCCAAACGTAACCTGATAACAGATGGTCATAATTTTCTTAAGCACACGGTGAACCTCTGAAAACCCTTGAAAATTAACAATCTGAGAAAAATAGTCAATTTAAAACAAAAATCTTGTAACGTTACACAATTTCAAAAGTCGAACTTTTTTCTGATACAGCACCCTATGTAATACAATCACACAACTTTGTTGTCATTCACAGTCCTTTTAAAAAGGAGCGCAGTTCTTACAAATTAAAGATTATTTGTCAGATTGTTTGTTTTCACACATCCCTTTACGTTTAGCAGTCGGTACCACTACCGAAATGAAAAAGACAACTATTGCCTTAACAAAAATGGGTATGTCACCCCATAAAATTTTAGCTTTTCTACATAAGTTAAACTACTCAAAATCTTTAGCTGAACGGTTTGGAAGTGACTATTGAAGCATTAGCTTTTCATAGCTTTTCATAAATTTGAGAACACAGTCAAAAATAAAAGGGGGTTTTGTGAAATTTCTACCTAATTTTGAGGTTACCATATCAAAACTTTGAAGAACCCAAGTATAGAAATTTCTCGTGGATTTAGAAGAAACGCGAATTTAAGAGGTTACTTCAATCCTGAGTAATACTTAGAAATATGATGTGGTTAAATTGAGGTTCCTCATTCTAAAGCTTATAAATCAATACTTACTGAAGCAAAATTGCTCAAAATTTAAATATGCCTCAAGTAGGCCTCATTCTAAGCAAAAACTAATTTGGATTTCTTATAAGCTGTATTTTTGGGGCTAAATTGAGGTTACCAATTCACAATTTTCATAAACCCATTTTATCATCTAATTGTCTTCAAAAAAAGTGGATATTTCGTTGGCAATTGGTTTGATAAAGGTAATAGAAGCTAAATTCATCAAGAAAATTGTTGTATATTTAAGGTTACTCCTATAGAAAAGCACCATTTTCACTGTAATCCTGTGTTAAGTTAAAGCGAATAAGGCTATTAATCAAAGATCAATATTTATTTGTTTTGCATAAACTAAATCACATCTCAAGATGGATTATTAGAAGTAGAAGAAATCGGAATCTTTAAAATTCAAATTTTGATGGGTTTTTGAGGTTACTACAATCCACCGAAAAGTAACCTCAAAAATCACACCAAATCTTCAATATTTTTCGCACCTTTTTTGACCAAGTGTTGCCATGTCAGTATAGAGTATGCTCTCAAGTTTTTAGAGGTTAAAGTAGTTTTTACTAAAAGATGTGGTGTTTCAAAGGTTACCCTATGAAAATGATGGTAACCTCAAAAATACCCCATAAAATCTTCCGAAAGATTTATGACAATACTGTGTTAAGACATCAACCCTGGGTGTAAAATTTCAAAGCCTAACTGGGCCAACTTTTCAAACTTTTCGATTATGTGTCTTTCTTTCTAAATCTTTTCTTTTCTAGATTGTGATTGCAACACTTTCTAACCTTTCGTTAGATGACGGGTGACTCTAGAGTAGCAGGGCAAGCTTACTCATGGCCACACCTGATGCCAGACTTTGGTCTTCATCTATCCTCTTTCCATTTATTACTCAACTTTCTTTAAATTCACTTACCGGTTTTCTCTCCGCTAAATTTGTAGATTTATATTGATTGTTTGTCTATTGTAAGATTGTTTATTTGTGCGTTGTTACTTTTTGGTTTTTTGTTTTTATTTTGTTATTGTTGTTGGTTTTAAGGTTTGTCGCTGTTTTGTTTTGTTGGTTTTCAACTTTTGTCCTTGTTGCGTTAAGTTGGTGAAAATGATTTCTCGCTCAGTTTGAATGTTTTTGATTTTTAGTTTGACACGCGTTTTCTGAATTTTAATTAGCTTTTTCAGATAAAAATGATTATTTATGATTTTATTCTAAATTTACCAAAAAGAGCAATTTTTTGACTTTCCAAAAATGTCACACAATTTTTGACTGTGATCTTGACAAAAAATTAGTTTGAGAAAATTTTCAGATATTTTTCAAAATTTACAGCTTCTGCACTTCAAGTACCTAAAATTGCACCCCTCTTTAGCCAGTAAATGACCGGTAAAACTTTAACAAAAGGCCACAAGTCCAGTCAATTTAGCGACAATTTTGATGCATCCATTCCCAGACTGGCCTCAATCGACCGTTCGCATCCTTTTATGACAATTTGTTTGGTGTAAGCAGGTGTAACCGTTGCTACCTTTATAATGGGATTAATTTTCGCGGTTGACCTCATCCGCAAAATTTTAATATTTTGCAGGACTTACTTTAGCTGATGACTCTATTGTGAGATAATATTTTCATAATTTTTTGCTATTTTTTGCCATCTTCCTGCCAAACTATGCATGTTGCTTGGTTGCGAAATTTGCATTATTAGTGCTTCTTTGAAAAAAGAATTTGCGGATAAGACCTTCTAATTTGCACTGTGACTAATTTTGGCAGATGACACCCAAATCTGAGAAATCTGTCAAAAATATCCCCACAAAAATTAATCCTATTAATGTGAAAAATCTAACGAGCGGCCAAGACTGGTCAAACGAGTGGCCAGGACCGGTCAAACAAGCGGCCAAGAGTAAGACAGATTAGAATCAGATGCTCCAGAAGGTCTGAAGGCCAATCTAAAACAAAAGTTTGACAGCTACTAGACTGCTTGTAATACTGTACCAAGACAGGTCTGATTTTCAGGTACTTTAAATTTCTTGGGGAGTCACATCTTCTTTTTCCAGTACAAGAAAAAAAATACACGAGGAATTATAAGAATTTCTGTCCAACTAGATTCACTAAACTGAAGGTTTTGTCGTTATGAATCAGGGGATTTGATTTGATTTGTAATATGACATTCCCGAATACCCATGCAATTCCCCGGATAATAATCTCCTGTCAGCCAAAGCATACTGTATAGTAATGTGGACCAATAAAGTAGATACATTTCCTTCAAGAAAACTTAATACAAAAAAAAAATAGTTTCCAGATTGTAATCAAAATGTTTCAAATCTCATGAAAAATCAAAAATAGAAATCAATCATCTAAAGGAATTTCCTTACAAGAATAACGTTTCGGACTTCGACCAATGATCTCCTTCTGAAATCCACCTGCAACAAGTAAGTGCTTCATATTCAAGAATTGTAGCAAAAACGTTTTGAACTTTGACCGAATTATATCCAAAACGTTTCGACAAGTAATGAATAACCAAATCATAAAATAACCAAAAATTTAAAATATTAGGCACTTTACCAGACTTTACTTTACTAGCTGATTGAAAGCATTCAATAACATTACCCATGGAGGTAATAAAAATATAGATGGAGATACCACTCCTACTATTGTATTGTATTGTATCGTTGATAGCAAACTGTTGCTTTGTTGCTTTGGGAAAAAGTCATTAATTTTGCTTTTGCTCATGGAAATACTTGAGTCGAAGAGAATTTGAATAAAATCACGCTACATTTTTAATTTGTTCATTGTGTGGTGACAGTTTTGTTTATAAAACATAAGAAAACCTTGCAAGAATAAGCACAGAACATCGAATTTGAAATGTTCGCTGCTCAGGGAATCCTCGGCAAATTTTGTCAATTTTTACATATTTACTAATGCCAATTTTTCAACTATATTCTATCAAAATTTTGAGACAGCTTCTATTTTACTTTAGATCTAAAGATTCTTATAGCAAAGAACCTTCCACAAACAACAAAGAATTCGCAAAATTTGAAGAAGTTTACCTCTAGAAAGTTTCCCGATAAAATAAAAACTTCTTTTAAAACTATAAAGAAGTTATTACTCGAAAAAAAATTTTATTTTACCTAAAAATACGAGGTTTGATGGTTTTATTATTAGTGCTTTCTGATTGAGTAATCACCGGCCAACTTGAAATTCCTTATTTGCAGCACTGTAGTATAGTAAGATATCCAAGCTTTTTGGTATCCGAGCTTTAATAATAAATTTTTAAAGATAAAATTTTACCTCAAACATTATACAAAGTTCTGAAAATACAGCTTAATCTACCTAGAGAACCCATGTTTCAAAAACTTAGGGCAGCAAAACAGAATTTTTTATAAAAAGCAGTCTTAAAAGATATATAAACCCTTTATTAAAACTTCCAAAAATGATACCAATAAATTTCATAAGCAAGTCTGCATGCATCACTAATGACCATATTTTCTTTAAAAATGAACTTGAATGAATTGTCTCAGTTTTTCTTTTTCATGTTTTCATGTGATTGGAAACCCCTATCAGCTATACTTTAAAGTGAAAAATTACCCTATTTTTGTTTCAAAACTTCTCTGTGCCATGTGAATCAAACCTAACGAAGTGAGTGCATACAAGCAAACTACATTTTGAATTAAGAATGCAAAATTCCTTTAGGAGGACCAGGTGGTAAACCAAAACATGAAATATAAAAAACTAGACTGAAATAGCTCGCCGCCTAGATATCCAGGCTACAATGTAAAACGTACATTGTAAACAAAAAACCCAAGTTTGATATTTTGGCCCCAAAAGATAGATAACTTAGGCATCACAGAACTAAATGCAATAGGAACAGGATAAAACGTTTTAGATGTATATACTAATTAGAATATGGTATATGCTCCCTTAGCTTTTTCAATTTTCATTTTGCGCTTTTTCTCATTACAAGTTTTGTTGACATTGCCTAGCCCCATGCAACCCGTAGGGTAGATCGCCAACTCCCATTTTTAGCATGATGTCAAAAAATTGTGTAGTATTTTTTTGTGAAAATTTAATCTATTGTAAAACATTTTGCGCAATTTTTAACCTCCTAGGTAAAAAATCCAGCATTCCCCAAGGGGGTCTTTAATTTCTCTGGTTTTCCCAGAGTATTTCCAGAATACTTTCAACACCAAAAGATTTCAGGACCCTATTTGAAACCACTTTTGAGATTTTAGCCTGAGAAAATTAGAGTTTAGCTCTAAATATTGCGTTTTAGTGGGAAATGCAATTCCATAATGGCAGACTTTGGCAAATTTCTAACCCAAACCATTTTGATTCTCCCAGAGTATTTTCAGAATACTTTCAACACCAAAAAATTTCAGGACACCATTTGAAACCATTTTTGAGATTTTAGCCTGGAAAATTAGACTTTAACTCTAAATATCGCATTTTAGTGGGAAATGCAATACCATAATGGCAGACTTTATGGGAAATTTTTCACCCAAACCATTTTGATTTTCCCAGAGTATTTTCAGAATACTTCGAAGATCCAAAGATTTCAGGACACTATTTGAAATCATTTTTGAGATTGTAGCCCAAGAAAACCAAGTTTTAGCTTCCTGGCCTTTTATAGTCTTAAAATGGGCAAAAAATGCCATTTTAACTAACTTTTCGCTTTAGTGCGAATCAAAGACCCCCTGGGGAATGCTGGATTTTTGACCTAGGAGGTTAAAATTTGCGCAAAATGTTTTACAATAGATTAAATTTTCACAAAAAAATCCTACACTTTGAATTTTTTGACTTTGCCATTTGACGATCTACCCTAACAAGCTTCCAAAACTTTCCCAGGCTAACCGAGAGGGTAGCCATAGTGTCAGGCAGTGTCAGGCTTAATTTATAACCTCTGGTATACAAGTTTTACTGCACTTTCAGTAAAAATTCCAAGCACTTTTTTGTGGCCGTTATACGGCTAAAATATTCAATTTTGAATTGAGTTTCAGATTCCAATATTTGGAAAAAATTTATTGTGTCAAAATATTTAAAAAAGATGAAGATAGTGAGCAAAATCAGAATGTATTCTCTCTATGATGACTGTAAATAAATTCAATTTAATACATTCCTTTTTATTTTCGCAAATACAATGCTTATTACTTGAAAATAAACCCTTCATAAGGGGCCTAGAGTGGGTTGTGAAAAAATTCTAGCGCGTGCAGCGCGTATCAACCACCCACAATGGTTACTCCGAAGGCCAAAACTCAATTTCTAAGTCAAAAAACAGCCAGTGACCAAAGTGCTTGGAATTTTGCCTGACTTTATACATATGCTTGAATTTGAAGTTTTACAGTAGTGGTCTTCTTTTGAGATTGAGATTGATTGCCCTTTTTTCATGTAGAGGAATACTGAGGAATATTCAATGTTTTCATACGACAGAAAGGCGTATCTCAAAGGCATAACATAATTGCAAGACTTCCAATTTTCCAGGACACTTATTTTAAGATTGAACCTTTAGTCATGTGGACGACGCCATGCTCCTTTGGACAAACGCGATGGTCTTTTCCAGACAGTACTTAATACAGGGTTGCCACTATTTTGTTTTGATCAAAATTTAGGAGGAATTAGTAGATTTTAGGTGATTTTCAACTATTTTTTTAGGAGAAACTGAAAATTACGGGGAAAAAATTTAGGAGTTTTGAGGAGATATTTTCACACTTTTTAAAAGAATTTTAGGATTTTTGAGGAGAAAATTCTACAAAATTTTCATAACTTCCAATGTTTTTAAAGACCTTTAAGCATAGAGAGTGAAATGCTTTTGTGAAATTTCAATTTCCTAAGGAGATTTGAGGAGATTTTAGGAGACTTTTCAAAATTTAGGAGGATTTAGGATTTTTTAGGAGGCGTGGCAACCCTGTATTATCAATAAATTTGATTATGGAAGTAATCTTTAAAATGATGGAAGTAAAAAAACGACCACTTATCGATTAACAATCGAATTTCGAGTATCAACATTTAAAAAAAATTGTGAGTATATATTCGATCATTTTCTTAACAACCCTTTGAAGACTTGATAACCGTTCAATACTTTGATTGTTATTGATTACTTTCAATAACTTCAATAACCAATTGATTACTTCGATAACCAATTACTATATCATATATCTTTAAAGA